>NW_026895530.1:0-163695 GCF_033153095.1 Gastrolobium bilobum | reverse complement strand
AATTCCCTGTTGGAAATCTCAACCTGACCACAAGTCTGTGGGTGATATGGAGTGCTTATTTTATGCCTCACTCCATACTTAGCCAAGGCATACTCCACCATCCTATTATCAAAATGAGTGCCCCCATCACTAATGATAGCTCTAGGGACTCCAAATCTTGAAAATATATTCTTTCTCAGAAAAGCAAATACCACCCTGGAATCATTGGTTGGTGTAGCTATGGCCTCAACCCATTTGGAAACATAATCAACTGCCACCAATATGTACTTGTTAGAGTAAGAAGAAGGGAAAGGTCCCATAAAATCCATACCCCAAACATCAAAGATTTCCACTTCCTGGATATTGTTCAACGGCATTTCATGTCGCCTAGAAATATTCCCAGTTCTCTGACAGTTATCACATGCCTCCACAAACTTCTTTGCATCCTTGTATAAAGTGGGCCAGTAGAAGCCACTCATCAATACTTTTGCTGCAGTTCTCTTACCTGCAAAATGTCCACCATATGCAGAACCATGACAATGCCACAACACATCCTTCTGTTCTTCCTCTGGAATACACCGTCGGATCACACTATCTGAACATCTATAGAAAAGATATGGCTCATCCCAAATATACCTCTTAACATCATGCAGAAATTTCTTCCTCTGTTGCCATGTTAAATCCTTAGGCATCAATCCAGCAGCTTTATTATTGGCAAAATCAGCAAACCATGGTGGGGTACTGATAGATAAGACTTTATCCCCAACCATCTCTGTTACAGCACATATTGCCAAAACATGTTCATCAGGAAACTCTTCTCTGATCACTACTTCTGGTCCTTCTTGAAGCTCTTTTTCTGTAATCCTGGATAAGTGATCAGCCACCAAATTTTTAACTCTCTTTTTGTCCTTGATTTCTACCTCAAACTCTTGCAACAGTAACAACCAGCGGAGCAATCTGGGTTTAGCATCCTGCTTGCTTAACAAATACTTTAAAGTTGCATGGTCGGTGTAAACAATAACTTTTGATCCTAACAGATATGGCCTGAATTTGTCAAATGCATACACAATAGCCAGTAATTCTTTTTCTGTAGTAGCATAATTCTTTTGTGCATCATTTAAGATCTTACTGGCATAGTAAATGACATGCAACAATTTATTCACTCTTTGGCCCAATACCACTCCTACGGCATAGTCACTGGCATCACACATTAATTCAAATGGTAATGAAAAATCAGGTGCCGTCATGATAGGTGCAGTGGTCAACTTTTCTTTTAAAACATGAAATGCATGCAAACATTCATCATCAAACAGGAATTCTTGGTCCTTAACTAATAACTTGCATAAGGGCTTAGCAATTTTTGAAAAATCTTTTATGAACCGCCTATAAAATCCTGCATGACCAAGAAAACTCCTCACACCCTTAACATTTACAGGTGGAGGAAGTTTCTCTATCATAGAAATTTTTGCCCTGTCCACCTCAATTCCATTCCTAGACACCTTGTGTCCAAGAACTATACCTTCTGTCACCATAAAGTGACACTTCTCCCAGTTCAAAACCAAATTACAGTCTTGACATCTTTTCAAAACAGAATCTAAATTCCCTAGACATACATCAAAATCAGAACCAAATACAGAAAAATCATCCATAAAAATTTCAATGCATTCTTCTATCATATCAGAAAAATGGAAAGCATGCACCTTTAAAATGTGGCAGGAGCATTGCATAAACCGAAAGGCATCCTCCGGTATGCGAATATTCCATATGGACATGTAAAAGCAGTCTTCTCCTGATCCTCTGGTGCCACAGCTATCTGATTGTACCCTGAATAATCGTCCAAGAAGCAATAGAAAGCATGTCCTGCCAACCTCTCTAGCATCTGATCCAAGAAAGGAAGTGGAAAATGATCCTTCCTGGTTGCCTTATTCAGCCTCCGG
Source organism: Gastrolobium bilobum (assembly GCF_033153095.1). NCBI lineage: Eukaryota > Viridiplantae > Streptophyta > Magnoliopsida > Fabales > Fabaceae > Gastrolobium > Gastrolobium bilobum. Next base: position 161,779 of record NW_026895530.1, on the reverse strand, counting down.
TAATCAATGCACATTCTCCAGCCAGTGATTGTCCTTGTGGGAATCAACTCATTGTTCTCATTTTTCACCACAGTCATCCCCCCTTTCTTGGGCACGGTCTGCACAGGACTCACCCAAGCACTGTCTGAAATTGGGTAAATCATCCCAGCATCAAGCAACTTCACCACCTCGTTCCTCACTACTTCCTTCATAATGGGGTTGAGTCTCCTCTGTGGTTGCCTTACTGGTTTGACCTCTTCTTCCATCAATATTTTGTGAGTGCAAAAGGAAGGATTAAAACCCTTGAGATCTGAAAACTGCCATCCAATAGCCATTTTATTCTTCTTGAGTACCTTAATCAACTTCCCTCCTTCCTCATCAGACAACATTGCATTAATGATTGCTGGATATGTTTGATCATCCCCAAGGAACACATACTTCAAATGTGAAGGTAATTCTTTAAGTTCTACCTTAGGTGTTCCTTTTGGAATGTCATCAATCTTCTTCTCAAGCTCTTCCACTTCTGGCTCTTCTTGGTAATCCTCTGTACCTGTCTCTTCTTCTGATCTTTGTTCCTCAACTGGGAATTCTTCTTTTTTATTCACTTCTTCCACAACCTCCTGTATCACATCCAATCTAAAACAATCCTCCACATCAACAGGATGCTTGATGGTTTCAAATACATCAATTGTGACTGTTTCCTCATCCACCCTTAGCAACAACTTTCCTTGTTCAACATCTATCAAAGATCTTGCAGTTGCTAAAAAGGGTCTTCCTAACAATAAAGGACTTTCTGTATCCTCTTCCTCCATGTCAAGAATCACAAAATCCACTGGAAAAATAAACTTGTCTACTTTGACCAAGACATCTTCAACCACACCTTCAGGCCTCTTGATAGATCTATCTGCAAGATGCAGAATAAGATTGGTCTCCTTCAAAGTGTTAATTCCCAAAGCTCTACATATTGTCAACGGCATCAAGTTTATACTGGCTCCCAAATCACACAATGCCTTTCCCACCTCCACATCTCCTATAGCAATAGAGATACTGAAGCTTCCTGGATCTTTCATTTTTGTTGGAAGCTTCTTCTGGATTAGGGCACTACACTCTGTTGTTAGGGCCACTGTCTCACCATCAGTTAATTTCCTCTTCTTAGTAAGAAGATCCTTCATGAATTTTTCATAGTGAGGCATATTTTCCAGTGCTTCAGAAAATGGTATGTTAATTTGTAAATTTTTGAAGATATCCAGAAATCTTGCATAATGCTGTTTCTGAATCTCTTTCTTCAACCTCTGAGGGTAGGGAACTTTAGCATAAGGAGATAAACTAACTGGCTGTTCTTTCTTGTCAGCCATCTTCTTCTTTTCCCACTTCATCATCTTTTGTAGGGAAGCATTTTTACCAACTTCTACCTCTCCTTCATTCTTATTGTCCTTCCCTTCCTCTTCTTTGTCAACTCCAACTATAACATCTCTAACAACTACTTCCTTCTCACTTTTCTCATTTCTCAGTTTCTCTACTTCATCATCAGAGACTACATCTTCAACCACAACCTCTTCTTCATTCTTTTTATTTTCCACCTTCTTTTTCCCTGGTTGAAGTACCAACCCACTTCTTGTCATAATTGCTTTACAGTGCTCCTTAGGATTCACTAGTGTATCACTTGGAAATTTCCTTTGTGGTCTCTCTGATATCTGTCTTGATAATTGACCAATCTGGGTCTCCAAATTTCTGATTGATGCTTCTTGATTTCTGAAAGAAGTTCTGGTCTCCTGCATGAATGCAGTTGTCTCTTCCCTGAATGAAGTAGAACCCTGAATATAATCCTGAGTTGTCTTAGATAACTGAGCAAACGCTTTCTCCCATGCAGCAGGATCACTTGACTGCTCCTTCATATGTGGTGGTGGAGGATGTAATGGTGGATTCAATTGATGGTTGGAACTATAGCTGAATCCTGGGTGTTGATTCTTGTTTTTCCATGGTGGCATATAAACATTCTTTCCCTGATTGTTGTAGTTCCTTTGATCATTCTGATCATACCACACTCCATTCACCTCTGCTTGTTCTGATGATCCCCCATAATCACACTCCTCTGTCACATGGCCCTTGCCACAGATAGCACATACACTCTTTGTTTCCACAGAAGCTACCTTTTGTGAAGAGAGTTGCTTAATAAGGGTATCTAATTGTTGCTGTTATTGTCTCTGTGTCTGTATCAGTTGATCATTCCTTGCCAACAGAGCATCATACCCATCCAACCTGATAATTCCTGTCCTTCTGTCAGCCACTGGGGCATTATCAAATTCTTGAGATGCTAATGACTCGAAGATATCCAAGGCTTCTTGAGGGGTCTTGGTAGTCAATGATCCTCCAGCAGTGGCATGCACCAAGGTTCTAGTGTTAGTGGTCATTCCTTGCAGGAAGATTGTTGCTTGTTGCCATGCCTCAATTCCATGCTGTGGACATTTCCTCAACAAAGTCTTGAATCTCTCCCAAGCCTCATAAATAGATTCTGACTCTTTCTGCTTAAAGCTTGTAATCTCATCCTTCAACTTGGCCCTCTTGGATGTTGAGAAAAACCTTTGCAAGGATTTGGTTTGCAAATCATCCCAAGTTGTTATACTTCCTTGTGGCAATGATTGCAGCCATCACCTTGCATCATCGTTCCCAATTGGTCCTCCGCACTGGTTCCAGCAAACTGATCCTTCTGCACCAAATGTATCAAAGCAGGCTTCAATTCAAAGTTGTTGGGCTCCACTGTTGGGCGCACAACGCTCCCAATTGGAGGAATCACTGAAGGAGTCATGTACTCTCCCAGTGTCCTCTGTGGTGGTGGTGGTCTGTGATTCTCTGCCATTATATCTTCCTGATTAACCGTACTTGATTCACCAATTTCTTGCAACTGTCTCCTTTGCCTGGCTGCCCTTTTGTGCTTCCTCAATGTCCTTTCTAATTCTGGATCATACAACAACAAATTTGGATCAAGTGTACCTCGCATATACCAGAATCAAAATTGACCAGAAACTTAACATAAACTAAAATACTGAAAATAAAAGGATTCAATCTCAGAATTCTATAGTATCAGTTAGTGTTGAAAAACAAATTCCCCGGCAACGGCGCCAAAAACTTGTTGGACGTTTAGCAAGTGCACTAATCGTACAAGTAATAAAATGATGAGTAAAGATCGTTCCCACGAGGAATTGTGTTCAAACACCAATATACCATAGAAAACTAATTTGAATCAAATAAGAGTTTGTAAAAATCATGAATAATTTGTCACCAGAAAATTGATTGTAAGTAATTTGACACAAAGTAAATATGGATTAGGAATTAATAAAAACAACAAGTAGTCGGAAAACAACTTTCCTCCATGATAACCCATATAAAAATTGATCATGTGATGAATTCCTTTCCATGTGATGTTAATCAACCTTTTACTTATCATCAAGGTGTAATCCCTTACTACCCTGATAGATACATTAATCAGAAACCCCAATCCCTTGGTGATCTCTTTCTTAATACATGCATGAATTACTAAGGTTTTAAGATTACATCAGAATTCTAGCATCAATCCCTTGAGTACTAGAATTCTGATGTTGAGATTATCAAATATAGAAGTCATATAAACATCCCTGTTCTATACTACTTCTTTGATAGAAATAATTAACTCAGAAAATCTCAAATCAACACATAAAAAATACTTCATCATATTGATCAAATCAACATAGTATTATCATGGAATTCCATTGCATTCAGACTACAAAGACTCTACTCAGACATGACTAAGGAATAAATAAGAGAAGAAGAAATAAACTTCATTTCCATGTTGAAAGTCTTCAATCTCCAAACTATTACAAGGAAATCCTAATACAAAAACTAAGAGAATTTAGAGAGAAGTCAGACTAAGTTTAAGAGAGAGAGAGAGTTCAGATCCCCCAGATTCTGATCTAAATGTCAAGGCTTTGCCTTATATAGTGTTACAATTAAAAACAGAAAACTGATGTGGGCGCTAAAACGTCCATAAGTGGCCGTTTTAGCGTCCATGCTTTACGTATGCTCAACTGCTTTTAACTGATTTCAACGCTAAAACGTTAAGGAATGACCGTTTTAACGTCCAAACTTGGTGAATGCTCAACTAACTTTAACTGACTCCAACGCTAAAACGTTTGATTTGGACGTTTTAGCGGTGAAGACCAGAATCTTTTTCCACTTTAGGGCGCTAAAACGCATGTTGCAGGCCGTTTTAGCGCCCAAGACCAGCAATTTTCCATCTTCTTAGTGTAGCATCGCGCTAAAACGCTCTGTGTGGACGTTTTAGCGCTCATCACCAGCAAGTTTTGGCCTCTTCCTGTAACAGGGCGCTAAAACGCTCAGTGTGGACGTTTTAGCGCTCAACACTTAGGCAATTTTTCTCCTCTTGAGCTTCAGAATCTTCTTCCTTCTCCAGTTGTCTTTCAAGCTTGCTTTTCCTACAAGAATCATACAAATTTCCAATAAAGCTCTTGAACTTGTAATTGAGGACATCTTAGGACATTAACCTTGTTTTTCATCATTTAATCACACAATTTGATCCTAATTCCTGCTAAAAACCATGATGAACTAAGGGTTCATCAAGAAGGGATCACCTATTGCAATTAGCATGTCACCAAGTGCTTTAACTCGAGCCAGAAACTCTTCGATGTTCTTGTCACCTTTTTTGATGTTTTGCAATTCAGAATAGACTTGATTCGCCTTTGCCTTGGTCACTGAATCGAAGTATTTATGAATCTTGTCCCATGCTAGATGAGACTGACGCACGCCAAAAATTTTATTGATGATTTCCTCTAATAAAGTAGACTAAAGCCATGTTAGAAGCATCTTGTCAGTTTTCTCTCACTCGATAAAAGCTGGATTTAGTATTTCTGCAGCTCGATCTTCTTCTAATTGAAAGCGTAAAGGAATCTTTGGATTAACTAGATATTGTTTTAGTTGATGAACTATAATCAGAAGTTCAACAATTTGCTTCCACAAAAGGAAGTTCTTACTTGTCAATTTCACATACAATTGAGTATTGAAGAGTATAGACGATTTCAAATCATTTGAAGCATTTTGTGAAGCGTTTTGTGAAGCAGACGAAGCTGCATCATGAGTATCTTGTGTATCGGAAGCCATGGAAGAAGGAATAATGGATCAGGGCCCCAAGATTGGAGCTCTGATACCATAAATGAAAGGGTAATAGGATAAAGAAAGGAGAGAAAGCTCAAAAAGATTGAGAGAGGAAACTGAACTAAGTGTAATTGATTAAAATGATAAAACTGTTGAGAAAATACATAGATGGTCTATTTATAGACCAGTGATCAGAAGACTAATTAGTTGGATCTGTTATAATAGAATCCATAAAGTGCGGAGCTAAACTAATAGAAGCTAATCAAATATTACATAACACATTGAGAGCTACTCTAATACTATTAAACAAGTGGCAACTTAATGTGCATATATATAGCGTATGGGTCATCAGTTGGACAATAATTGAATAATTGTCTTGTTCATGAATTTGGTAGCAGATAATGTTATTTAACATGATGATATTATGTGAATAATTTTTAATTAGTATGATCAAATCAACAGTGATAATTTTGTTATTTCTTATCCCAAATATTTTCTCTCTCATATCTCATCAACTTTAATTTGTCCATGAATAATTGTGTAACATTAATTAACATATGAGAATATTCAATCTTTTCATGAATTACTATTACCATTCTAAAAGTCAGGGTGATACTGTGGGCGACCCGTGCACCTTGCTTCAACTCCTCTCCATCTCACCATAAAATAAGTCAACTCATCCAATCCACTTTTAAAAATGAGTTGAAAATCTCAATTCACCTTGTTTTATAATGGATTGGTAAGTGAATCCATTTATAGTGTTAAAATAAAGAAAGACAGACAAATGAGGGAAAAAGTGAGATTTTTTAAAAAATATGAGATGTTTTACCTAAATTATCCAATTAAATTTAAAATAAATAAAATAAAAATTCAACCCATTGGGTCAACTCGCCCAACTCACATACAACACTTTTTTTTTTTGGTGAAACAGATACAACCCACTTTATTCCACCTTAAACAGGGTAAGGTGGGATGTGACAGGTCAATGAATTGAAAAAAATATAATCGAACTCATCAGTAGCTATATGTAAAAAACCAAAAAAAAAAAAATCTGAATTAAATTGAAAATTGCACACCAAATTGTCCCATAACAAGATCAGTTCTTAAACATGAACTAGTCCAAAATTTTGGTTTTGAACCAGTTCAAAACTGATTTGAAACAGTTGATAACCGAATTAAACCATTTATAATATAATATTACATTCAGTCACAAATCACTCAAGTATTCACTACATGTATAGCTTGATGTTAAGTATATGCTGTTTTTTTAACATATATAGCATTCAATTATACAATTGATTAAATATCAAATCATAAAATACTTTTGACCATTACGGGGTAAACTACAAAAACTATTAATAAATATGAATTTGATTCTTTTGAAATAAAAAGTATAGAGTCAGTCTTGGATTGAAAAAAAATATGCAAGTAGATTTTAACAAGCTTATAAGTAACTTTCACATGCAAAAAATTAATTCCAAACCAATTTGAAAATACAAATAAAGAACAGTTTCAAAACCAATTTATCAGACACAGAGGTTCATAACTAGTTTCAAAAACAGTTCGATTCTACAGTTTTGATTCAACTAGAAAATCAGTTTGTTTCTTAATTGTGCTCTTAATTGTGCCGACCCTACCCATCAAATTATGCGGATCAGCATGTTGATCAGACTGGTCCACTCTATTTTTATTTTATTTTTTAATAAAGGGAATAGTGTTTGTCATTTTAAATGACAGAAAGTTATGTCATTTTAAGAGAGATAAAGACATAGAAAATTTTAATTTTAAATTAAAAAAAACCACTCACTTTCTCTCACCCATAATTTTCATTTTTCTGTATCTATCTCTCTTTTAAAATGACATAACTTATGTCATTTAAAATGACAAACACCACACTCTTAATAAATCACATGTGTTTTTCACACAAAACACTTAATCTTCGAAACGGATTCAAGATTAATTTTTCTAAATATAATAATGAAAATAATCTAATATATATCCTCTCCCAACTTATTTAATTCTGATATGCCAACTAAATTATTTAAGATTTCCACTCTATTTTGCCATTCATATTCGATCCCAGTGCCCTCGTGATGTTCTGTGTGACATTATTGGGAACAGGGACGGAGTGACAGGCTCAACTGTTACCGGCCAGTGTCATCTTATTCGGTAATTCCCGGCCATAATGTTTTCTTTTTCTTTTTAGAGAATTCAATATGAAACTTACTTATATACTGCTCAAATTTTTTAAAAGGACACATTCTTCTAATGTCAAAATTCACTTCAGGTAGTATACTTTGACTCTTAACTTTTTATTCTTGCTTCAATCTAGTTTTAGTTTTTTAAATTTAATAATATGATAAACGAAAAGTTTTTTTTTTTTTGTTTTAAAACGACGAAGCCAACAATTAACCAGATTTAGACATAATTTAATTTCGTTCTGTTTTATTTACTATAATAACACTTATATAATAAATAAGAAATTTATATAAATGACGTTCACTAAAGTCTTGGACAATATTACCAATAATAGTGAACTAGATGAAAGGAAGGGAAGTGCTGGCAGCACAAAACTAGCTGAGTGAAGTCATTAATTTACTTGTCATGTGCTGCAGCCTTTTTAATTTTGTTTTGGTGTGTTCAGAAGTTCAGAGTCCTCCACCTATTCAGCTACCTCTCTCTGTCATCACCACACTGCTGAATCCAACCATAACTAGAACTAGTAATTGACTAGACAAAGAAAAGTGGGCCAAAGAAAACAAAAGTTTCTAACCCGTAATAGTTAAGTTAAAAAATAAATAATGATAACTCAATTAGTACATAGAAGCTGAATAAATTAGAATAAGAATATATATTTAATCCTCCTCAATATTAGTTTTAAGAGAGATTTAAAATCTTAATTCTGAACTCGCTCCGAACTACAGATTAGTCCATAAAAAAACTTATGAAATTATCGGAGAGAGAAATCCAAAAAAAATAAAATAAAATTATACGGTACAATTGGTGTCGTTTAAGGTGCATCACTTGTTTTCAAAAATCCTCATTGGGGGTCATTATTGTGCACCCCAAAGCGTAACTGGTTTGGATAATGGGTTGGGCTTTGTTGGGCCGTGGCTTAATGACACAATCTTGTTTATTTTCATCAAGAGTCTGGATGTTTAGTCTTCATTTATGCTGGATCAGCTAATTTTCATGCAAGTCTGGACCAGGAGCCCAAAAAGAAGTCGACCCGATGCATTGTCGTTCGTAGTTAATAATTTATTATTAGAAGGAGGAGGAGATACAAAAGCCTCAAGAAAAGAGAACGAAAATGATTTATAAATTCTCTATTTATTTTTTTGGTAGATATAAATTCTCTGTTTTTGTCTAAGAAAATAAGGCCATTTGTTTGTGCTATTTAAAAAAATGTTATGCTAATTATATAGATATTTTTGGAAAAACACAATAGCAAAAATTGACTGACAGATTTGTGTATGTAATAATATATTAGTTATTTAGTGTACCTTAAAACCTACAATAAGATTTGATCCTAGCAACATTTGTGCAATTGAAAACAAAAAGAAGCAAAACATGGCATCATCCAACAAGATAATGGAAATTATTATTAAAAAAAAAAACTAGCCATGCGGACATTACGTAGCATAGAAATGAATGCTTAAAATATTAATCATCAAATGCAAAACTTCCACTGCAATATTTTTTTTTCACACTTTTTGCTGCTTTTTATTTAAGGGTTTTGTTAATATCTTCAGTGTATTTGTCAAACAATAAAAATTAAGATTTTATTTATAAAGAATTATTTCAACCCAAAATTTTAAAGTGTTGGGTGAGGATATTTTTAATAATTTATATTATTTTCTAACACACTCGCTCACGTAAGATCTCTTTAAACTTGAAATGTAGACAATACATAGATCCAATTTTTGGTTTATCTTATGTGCTTTTTATTTTTAATTCCACTCGAAAATGGGGGATAGTGAGGATCGAAATCGTGACCTTGTGGTCACTGAGGCTCTGATATCATGTAAAGAATCCCTTCAATCCAAAATTTTAAAGTGTTGGGTGAGAGTCTTTTTAATAGTTTATATTTTTCTCTAATAATTTTTAATCTCTTATCCTTGCTAACAACATTCTTATTTATTCTATTTTTTTCAGAACAACATTCTTATTTTAATTTGATGGAAAGAAAACCCTACCCTTTTCTTTCTCCTTTTTTAATTAGTGGTGGGATCCATAATTGATTTGTTTCTATAGTGTGAGATTATAATTCTCCTATAAAAAAAATTATAAATCCCATAAAAATAATTATAACTTTTGCCTAATTAATTATAAATTTAATATTTTGGGTTTTGACAAGAACAACTTTAATTTTTTATTGTCATTGATGTTCAAAATTTGATTTGGTTTAATATTTTTTTTTTCTTTTAAAAACTTACGGTCGCACTATCCAATGCAACTAGATATATGAGTTTGGGTTATGCTGATTGAATTATTGACGGGAAGAAGCCCAATGGACATAGAAGCAGGGAATGGGAATGGCATGCACGAGAACATTGTGGAGTGGGCCCGCTCGCAACTGATCGCATAGCAAAGCCATGTGCAAGAAACGTACTCAAAGCCCTATAGGCTGTTCACAGCTGTAGCAATGATTCTGCACCTGCGAGCTTTCTCTGACCTTTGCTGTAGTTTTTCTTCTCTCTCTTTTTTTTTTCTTCCATTTGAGTTCTCACTTTTTTTTTTCTCCTTAATTAATTTGTTTAATGTTTTTTAGTTTAGCTCAACATTATTCATGTTATTTAGTTTGTGTGTGGATATTCAACTTTTTTTTATGATAAGCATCTTTTTGGGATTGGAAGGAAATATTTGAATATCTTATTGGATAAAGTGTGTGTCATTTTAAAAGATATAAAGTTGTGTTATTTTAAGACAAAGAAAGAGATAGATAAAGGAGTAGAGAGAGTTGACAAAAAAAATAAAGGTGTGGATCTCACTTCTTTGTGAGAATAAAAAGATATAAGTTATGTCATTTAAAAATATAAACATTTTTGTTATTTGATGCTTTGTATTTTCAATTAGGAGTGACAGCAGATTGCAAAGAAACATATCGTGCTTTTTTTTCCCTATCCTTAGTAATTAGCCACGGTTAATAAAGTGGCTAACAACAAATAAATTGTGGTAGTTTATACCTGATAAGTGTTGTGGAGGTCTGTGACTAATAAAAAGTTAAATATATTGCGGAAGTCAATAAATCACCTGAAAGTGCAATATTTGTCACATTTTAGAACCTCAAGAAAATACAAATTATGACATTATACATAGGAATAAATTTTTGGTACTACTGTTGTACTAAAGATTCAGTGCATCTCATCAATAAAAATATTACATGTCAGCTAAAATTCTTTTTTTTTTCTGTCAAAATTTTTCTCTTTCCTATGATGTGTAATGCTCTCATTGATGAGATGCACTGAATCTAGGTACAACAGTAGTACCAAAAGTTTATTCTATACATAGGAGTGTAAATAGGTTAGGCTAGGCTATGCTTTGACTTAAATAGGTCAGGCCTGTGTAAAAAAAAAATATTGGGTCTAGCCTGGCCTATTGGCCTGTGTAGGCCCCAAATTACAAGTCTGACCTGACCTATATTTAAAAAATAAACCTTGACCTAGGCCTGTTAGCCTGTTTAAGCCTATTAAACATTCAACAATTAAAAGAAAAATAAAATAATATTACTTTATTATTCAAAATTATTAACATAATAATTTTATTTATTTTATTTAAAATAAATAATATGATATAGGTCGGCCTATAGGTTTATAGGTCCGACATGTACAAAGAAGCCTACGGCCTGTTTTCTAAATAGATTTTTTTAAAAGTCGAGGCTTATTCTATTTTACTATTTATAATAGGTCAAGTCTGGCCTAATATAGGCTAGGCCGTAGGCCGGCCTGGCCCATTTACACCCCTAATTATACATAAAGATGCTAAAAAAAATGTTATGACCCATGCAATAGTAATAGTTCATATGCACACCACAAATATCTTATGTGAGAGTCAAAGACCGCCATAATTTATAAACATGACCCACAAAATATCTAAATTTTTGTAACGAAAAGTTATAGATTCTGGTGTAACGTATTACGAGATAATTGGAGAAAGTGAGAGTGCATTAATATATAAGTTTTATTAATCTCATGTTAAAGGAGATAGATTATCTCATGTCATAAAGATAAATTTATAAGATCCACCATATGAAAAAAAATGACACAGTTATCGAAAAGTCTATAGAAAAAAAAACTTATCTCATGTAACATGAGAATAGTTTTCCCTTAATATATATTGTGAAACACTAAACAGTTAGCTAGTGTCAGCCTATGTAGCACCGATACCGACACGGGACACGTGACACGATACGTCACGACACTCCGACACGTAAATTCTAAAAAATATTAGATTTTGACACGTTAAAACACGTTTTGATATCAAATAATATTTTTAATTTATGTAGTGTATATTATATTTAATATTCAATAATTTAACAAAAAAATAAAATTAAACTTAAAATATTCATCAATTTTGCAAAGAAACATAAGATATCCTAAATATTTATATTAAATGGTAATTGTAATCCAACGAATCTAATAGTTGGAACTAAAAACTCAACGCAACGCAACCTTTGAACTTATTTTGAATTTATATAATGCGTGTTAGAGTGTCGGGGAGTGTCGGAGTGTCGGAAAGTGTCGGACATGACACGTCAAAGTTTTTAAAGTGTCGGTGCTTCCTAGGTGTGAACCACATTTTCATTAATCATTACTAAGTCGTCATATCATCTTCGCAAATTGTACCATTAATGATTACGACTTTTGATATATCTTCAATCGTCTCTTCATTTTCTCAATTCACTGCAACATAGTTATATTTAATAAGTATATTAATAATTTTTTTTTTATTTGTAAACTATAGTTAGTTTAGTTCTTTCTCTGATAATTATGGTTAGTATACTTATATGGTATGTTTGAAGCACCTGATAAAGAAGATAGGATATGATAACTTATCATATCCTACTTTTATCTCTTGTTTGGTGGGTCAATAGGATATGATTAGCTATCCTATTGTCTCATTTTATCCTATCCAATACATGATTTCTTAATCCTATGAGGGGAGCTGAGTTAGGATTCAACGGGATAGGATACCAATATTGGATACTCAATATATTCCCACGCTACCCAACAGGATCTGAATCGTACTTGAGATTGTATTTTCTCTCAAACTGGTTGGGATCAACGTGTAAACGCATAAGATTAGTGGAAACAAATGTTTCCACCATTGAAGCGATTCAGGTGGAAAAAAAACCCAGATTTATGGCGGCTTAGATTTGGGAGGAAAAAAACGCAGAAGAGGAAGAGTCTTCAAGCGATAGTCGACGGAGACCGAATCCTCAACAACCTCTTGAGATTAAATTTAACCAATGGAACTTAAAAAAGAAACTTAAGAAAGGAACAGAACTGAAGGAAGAAGAAAGGGAAATACTCGCTTGAAGAGAGAGAAAAAGTCTTAAGAGTGAAAAAGTTAATTAAAAATATTTTGTTTAAAATTATAATTGTTAGAATTGTATAAATAAATTTAAAAATTATTTTTTGATAAATTATATGACATTATGTTAAAAAGGATATTTTAGTTTATTTGTATCATATCCTGATGATATCTGGTTCGCCTCAAACACATGATAGGATAACATAATCTTATCAGATTGCTAATCAGGTGCTCATCAAACACAGGACATGATATAGGCTTATCAACCCCATATCATATCCTACCCTTATCCAACTCTCTTATTCTATCATGTCCACCAAACGAGCTCATATTGTTGTAAACAATAGGTTTACTTTACTTTTGCATTTGTATCCTGCTTATGTTTTCAAGATCTGAATAACAGATAGCAACTTTCCCTTTTCCTTGGTGACTTTTCTGGTTCAATTCATAAGAATATATTTTTTATTTTATTTTTTTTGAGAATATTTATTTATTTTTATAGATTACTTATCTGGTTTGGTTTTGTTGTTGGTTTAAAAAAAAAAACTAGAGTATTACCCGTGCGATGCACGGGAAAAAAAGAAATCAGTTTGTCTGTCTCGTAAAAGTTAATACAAATCATAAAATTATATTTCTATATTTTATTTAAATTCATATTATGAGATACCTAACTCCAGCTTTTTGTATATGTAGAGTTGATAAATATTTGAGATAATACGTTTAATATTCTAACAAACACTTCATAATTTAAGTTGAATGTGATAATTCAAAAGACCATTCATTAAATATATTGCATATGTATAAATAATTATTCACAAAAAAAAAACGTGTTGAAGGGCAAACGCTGAGGGCCGAACCCATTTTGCCACCTCTAACTTTCTGCATTTTATATCAGCATATAATAGATTTTTATATTTATCCATACAAAAAAAATTCTTATAGTTGTACCTAAATTACTATCTATCTATGTTTTCTATAGTTGTCTCTAAATCAACTTTCGCCGATGTGTGTATTTGTGACATATATATTAGGTGAAGAGTTGACAAATTTTTGAGTTATTACGTTTAATATTCTAACAAACACTTCATAGTTGAATTTGAATGTGGTAATATCAAAATATCATTCGTTAGCTTAATTTCATAACTATAAATAATGATTAACAAAATTAACACACACATATATAAACATATATTTAATGCATCGTATTTAATCTTAATAATACTATAATTATACCAACAATAATTTGGTAAAGAATATGAAAAAGCAACTACTCACTGGGTTGGAAGCAACTAATCATAAAAAATATTAAAATAATGATATACTGCAAAACATTGAATGATCATTTCTTTCAATAGAGTAATTAATAAGAATAAAAAAAAATTTGTTCAAACGAAACTCTACTTCATGTGTAAAGTTCTGTACATGCGGGCTTAGTGATTACTTGACTGTCCACATAACTCTTAAAAGTAAATATAAGAAGACGGGTTTGTTATATAAAAATGGGTTTGTTAGATAGTAAATATAAGAAGAAAAACATGTGTTGGCGGGCGAGGAGGACCGACCCTCAAGCCGAGCCCATTTTGCCACCTCTAACTGTCAACATTTTATATTAGCATGTAATAGATTTTTATATTTATCCACACAAAAAAGGTTCTTATAGTTGAGTCTAGGATATTAAGGGATATGTTATTCTGCCTACTCTTATTTTGCCTACCTGTCTTAACACTGTTAGATTACAATCTCATCTAATAGTGGAGATTTGCGGAATAAAATAAACTATTTTCCCCTTTCTTTCTCCTTACTACCTCCCACACTCTTTCTCTCTCCTCTGTTTCTCTCTATCGATTTGCGTAATTTACAATCTGAATTTATATTTGAATTTAAATCCAATCATTGATTGATGGCATGATAATTCTGCTGGATTTTGAATCTGATATAATTGAACACGTCATAAACCACAAAAATACAAAAAAAATGAAAACCACAAAGAATCCCTTCTTTGAATTAATCTACAATTACGGTAACGTTTCTATTTTGCTGTTGAAATTTGAAATCGAATCAACTTATCTCCTTCTTTTTCGTATCTTATTTTTCACCTTGAAGTGGGGAAATGATCTTTGTTCTCTCTATATTACCCCCAACAATATACATACCTGATCCCATAACATAGGGCATCTGGGTTTGTTTCTTCTTGACACTCCTTTTCAATTTTTTATGTAAATGCTCATAACAATGGCTGGGTATTAAGAAAAAAGCTTGCACCTTTCTTTGATGCTGAAGCACCATCAAAGAGAGAGAAAGGAGAGAAGAGAGAAAGAATGAGAGGCAGTGAGAGAGAGAAAGGAGTAAAAGAGTTTATTTTATATAGTATTGAAAGTGGTAGGTAAAGGTAGGAAAAATAAGAGTAGGCAGGCCACTGTTCTCAACCTGTTATGCAGACCATTTGTAATCTTTTTCCTTTCATCAAAAATCATACTATTGTTCCTTGTGATACTTGTCACTTTGCTACACAAAGAAAATTATCATTCTCTCTTAGTTCTTTTATATCCTCTCAGATCTTTGATTTAATACATGTAGATATCTGGGGTCCTTATAGTGAAAATTCTTTTTCTGGTCATCGATATTTTCTAACTCTAATTGATGATTACTCTCGTTTCTGCTGGATCATATTAATGAAAAACAAATCTGAAACTCGAGGTCATATTCAGAATTTTGTTAAGCTCATTGAAAACCAATTTCAAAGCACAATAAAAATTGTTCGAAGTGACAATGGACCAGAATTCTTAATGACCAATTTCTTCAAAGAAAAAGGCATTGTACATCAAACCTCTTGTGTTGAATCTCCACAACAGAATGGTGTTGTTGAAAGAAAGCATCAACACATTCTAAATGTAGCTAGATTTATTTTATTTCAATCAAAAATACCTATTACTTTCTGGACTTACTGCATCACACATGCAATTCATATTATAAACAGATTGCCCACCCCAAATCTCAAAAATAAAACTCATTTTGAAGTATTACATAACAAACCTCCCTTACTAATTCACCTTAAAGTTTTTGGATGCCTTTGTTATGCATATACCATTTCTGCTAATCGTACAAAGTTCCAGCCTAGAGCTAGAAAAGGCATCTTCCTTGGTTATAAAGATAGAATTAAGGGATATCTATCATATAATCTTGTTACTCATAACACTTTTGTTTCCAGAAATGTTATATTCTATGAATTTGTTTTCCCTTTCTTCCAAACAAATCAACAAGAGTCATCTCATTCCATTAACCTCCCAGATCAAAGACAGCCCATATATGATGACATACCTTGCTCCACACAACCAAACTTACCTCAACATCAAATTCCAACTTCTGATATGATTATTCAACATCAGTCCTTTCCTACAGATAACAATACCCAGGTACAAAGTACTTCAAGGAGATCAACCCGAATGAGAAATCCTCCACAGTATCTTAAAGATTTTCACTGCAATCCTCCTGCTGCAAATGCTACAACCAATTCATCCTCAGGTACCTCTTACCCTTTATCATCAGTATTGTCTTACACTAAATGTTCCTCTGTTCATACCTCATTTTGTCACCATATTTCATCCCATTTTGAACCTCACACATACAAGCAAGCTATTTCTAATCCAAATTGGCAGCAAGCTATGAATGATGAATTACAAGCATTACAAAAGAACAAGACATGGGTTCTAGTTGATTTACCAGTTGGAAAGCAACCCATTGATTGCAAATGGGTCTACAAAATCAAACATAAACCTGATGGAACTATAGATCGATACAAAGCTAGATTAGTGGCTAAAGGCTTCACTCAATTGGAAGGAATGAATTATTTTGATACCTTTTCGCCAGTTGTCAAAATCACAACAATGAGAATCCTTCTTGCCATTGCAACTGCCCGAAATTGGCTCATTGAACAGCTTGATTTGAACAATGCTTTTCTTCATGGAGACTTGAATGAAGAAGTCTACATGGTAGTTCCTCCGAGTCTGACCTCTCCTTCCTCACAAGTTTGTAAATTACAAAAATCGTTATATGATTTAAAACAGGCTAGTAGACAGTGGAATGCTAAGCTTACAGCTGCTTTACTTGATTTGGGATATGCACAATCTCTTGCTGACTACTCACTATTCATAAAGAATAAGGGAAGTTCATTCACTGCCTTATTGGTCTATGTAGACGACATTGTATTAACTGGAAATGATCAAGCTGAAATTTCCATGGTTAAATCTTCTCTTCATCAACAGTTCAGCATCAAGGATTTGAGTTCCTTGAAATTTTTTCTTGGCCTAGAAATTGCCCGTTCCAAACATGGTATGATCATTAACCAAAGGAAATATACTCTGAATTACTATCCGACACAGGTCTATTAGCAGCTAAGCCTACTTCAACTCCTTTGGATCCTGCTCAAAAAACTTCAAAAACATCAAGGAACACTTTATCCTGATGTTCTTGAATATCGCAGAATCATTGGAAGGCTATTGTATTTAACCACCACACGTCCAGACATAGCACGTGTTGTTCAACAATTAAGCCAGTACGTTTCCACCCCTATGGACATTCATTACAAAGCTGCTTGTCATGTTCTTCATTACATCAAAGGGTCCCCATCGAAAGGTTTATTCTTTCCAGCCACAAATGATCTTCGGATTTTAGCTTTTGCAGATTCTGATTGGGCATGTTGCCCTGACACACGACGGTCTATTTCTGGTGTTTGCATATTTTTGGGTTCATCCCTAATATCCTGGAAATCAAAGAAGTAGACCACAGTTTCTAGATCTTCTTCGGAGGCAGAATATAGGGCTCTTGCACACCTTACTTGTGAACTCCAATGGCTTCAATTCATACTTCATGATCTTCATATTACCATTGATCAACCTGCGTCAGTGTGTTGTGATAATCATGCAGCCATATATTTGGTTCACAATCCAACATTTCATGAAAGAAGCAAACATATTGAATTGGACTGTCATCTTACTAGAGAGAAGATTCAGGCTGGTCTTCTTCATCTACTTCCTATCTCAACGAAACACCAACTGGCAGACATATTTACTAAGGCTCTACATCCCTCTCAATTCCAAACTCTCATCAGCAAGTTGGGGTTACTTGACATACACCTTCCAACTTGAAGGGGGGTATTACCATATTAGTTAATCTAACTATATCAGTTAGTCTAATTTAACTATAGTTAGTGTATTAGTTCAAACTGTATGTTAGTTACTTGACATACACCTTCCAACTTGAAGGGGGGTATTACCATATTAGTTAATCTAACTATATCAGTTAGTCTAATTTAACTATAGTTAGTGTATTAGTTCAAACTGTATGTTAGTTACTTTCCCGCTTCTGTTATGACAGTTATGTTCATGTACTATACATAGTGAGTTTCACTGTATTGTATCATTCAGTGAATTCATTGTGAAATAATGAAGAGTTCTTACGTTCTTTCTCTACTTCCTCTTCCTTTGATAACATCTGATACCATGTAAAGAACCTTGGGATACACCACCCCAAAAGCTAGCTCAAAAGATGGGAGTACCAAAGGCCTTATAAACCATTTGAATGACAGATAAAATGATATGCACGATCCAGCGTGCCATGTGGCAGTATCCTATTCATATATTCTACTTGTGTCTCATAAACTTGTCTGAATCAGTGAATCAAATATTCTACTTGCTATGGTGTGTAACCAGAGGATGCCATATGTAATCCTAACAATCTAGCTAGGATGTGTAGCCAGAGGATGCTATACAAATTGTGTCATAAACTTTTTTGAATCAGAAATCAAATATTCTACTTGCTACTTTTCATGTTACTGTATTTAAATCACAAGGCTGAAATTATACCAAACTCATGTATAAGGGAGGCACAACATCAACCCAAATGGCTTAAGCTGCAAGGAAAGAGTGGATGAGGATTGAATTGAAGTGGTTCATCATGTGCCTCTAAAAGGCTGCAACTGAATTCGATCACTCTAATCCCCACCGAAAAAATGCTGCAAGGAAATAATGGATAAATAGTTTTTTTTGCTAGGCAACTTCTGTTACAAGTTACAATTTCTTTCCTTCAGTTATTTTCTTATAAAAAACAAACACCTGGGAAATATAAACAGAAAAAAATTACAGAAGCACAAAACAAGTTAAATCACCAAGAGTACAAAATCAACAACTGGTAAAAACAAAAAAAACAAAAACAAAATTTATCTTAACTTAGTCTGTTTTGGCATTCTACTAGTTAGACTGGATTGCTTCCTTCTGTTCCTATCTTTTATGCTGTCAGACTCATTATTATCCATTGTTTGCATCTCTCTCCGGTTCTTCACATGTCTTTCCCTTCTCTTCCTGTGAGTCTTACTTCTCCTACTCATCGTCAGACTCAACAAGTGATTCTTCACTTTCAGAATCATCATCATCCTCTGAAAAGTATTCAGGTTCCACTTCTGATGGTTGGTAACCTTTGTATGACTCCTCTGATTTTTCAAGAACTTTTTGTTCCTATAAGGATCGGTAAATTGAATATCCTCCAGCTGGGGTCCGGTCCAATTACTTGCATGAAACCTTCACATGGTTCCATTCATTTTCTAAAACCAATTCATGCAGATTCTGTATTTGATGCAAACAGGAAGAACTGTGAAGTCACTTCTGGATAGGTTTAAAATTTTCACGTTTGAGACCTATTGCAAGAAATTCATCGGATAGGTTGAAAAGTTCGAGCTCAAGTCTTTCTACATTTGAAGACGCCATTGAGCTATCTTTTCCTTCACCTTCATCCTCTATTGGCAATAGACACCCTTCCCGATCAAAATAGCTAATCCAAAAACTCAGTTCTGGCATCATGATAATGCTACTTGGTAACTGAACAGTTCCACAACGACTCATACTCAATTCTCGAAGTTGAATAAGATTTCGAAATGAAAATGGTAATTCTTTTATGGGAGTTTTATACAAGTTAAGATATTTTATATTTTTCATCTTTCCTAATACTTCTGGAAATCTCCCAAGAGAAGTTAATTTGATTGGAGGAAAAGCTTCAAGCTTTATGCTACCCGTACAATTCAATATTCTAAGTTCTTCCAGCAACCCAACCGAATGGTGAATTGTAGTTAAATTCTTACATCGCTTAAATGAAAATTCTTCTAATTTTTTGAGACCAGATACATCAGTTATCTGTTTTAAATATTCACAATCGTCAAAATTCAAAACTTTCGTATTCGCAATTTTCGATTATCTTGACTAAGGGCCTGTTTGGTGTGACTCGTATAAGGCATGATAGTATAAGCTTATACTATACGTTATGACATTTTCAATTGTTTGGTGTGACTATCGTATAGTATAAGCTTATACAGCAGAATCCCTTAATACATCAAAATGATGTATAACTTAATCCGGCCTAAGGGGAAGGAATAAGGCCTGATAAGAGATTAGTGTATTAACATCGTTTATCGTTTACCAGTGCAATTCTCAAAAATTAATATATTATTTTAATATTAATATATTAAAAAAATTAATTTTTCAATATATTAATTTTTAAAATATTGAATATTTTTATTTTTATAAAAATTAATTTGTTTTGGACACACTGACATTTTTTGAAGAATTATATAAATTTTTTCTTAAAGGATATTTTTATTCTATATAGTATTATACAGTGCATTACTAAATACTAGATGATATTATCTTATACAATATATTATTTTATACAATACCGTGCCAAACACTGGATAATATTAAAATTCAACCAGGTCTTATACAATCAGGCCTTATACTATCAGATCTTATACTATCAGACCTTATCCTATACTATGCACCAAACATGCCCTAAGAAACTGTACAAACAAATGATGATAGTAGGGAGCCGAGCAAGTGGGGATAAGGCCAATTGTTGGGCCATGGGCCCGTTATTTTCATCAAAAGTCTGGGTTGTTTGTTCTTCATTTATGCTCGATTAGCAAATTTTCATGTTAGTCTGGGCCATAGCCCCAAAAGAAGTAAACCTGATACATTTCATTTATAAATTCTCTGTTTTTGTTTGAGCAAATAAGGTCATTTGTTGTGCTATTTAAAAAAATGTTATGATAATTATATATATTTTTTTGGGAAAAAACAATAGCAAAAATTGACTAACAGATTTGTGTATGCAATAATATATTAGTTATTTACTGTACCTTAAAACTTAAAATAAGATTTGATCCTAGCCACATTTGTGCAATTGAAAACAAAAGCAGCAAAACGTGGCATCATCCAACAAGATAATGGAAATTATTATTAAAAATAAAATTAGCCATGCGGCAACAAGAAAAACCTGGCATCATCCAACAAGATAACGGTGGAGATCGGTCCAAAATTATACAAGAGAACACATAAGCTACCCAAGTCCAACATAATGCAACCAAAGTTCAAGATGCTGAAACCCAAATTCAGAGAAGCAAATGATCGTGTGTATCACACTTACAAGGTATTAACCATGATAGAATACATTAGCCACATCAATTGCTTGACTTATTTTTAGTTAGAGAGTGTGTTATGAAACTCAGTTATGCACTTAGTTAGTTTAGCTATTACGTGCGTGTGTACTTCTCTTTCTTGATGTGTATATATATATATATGGTAATGTTATATTTACAAACTTTTTGTTTACAAACTACACTAAGTATGACCGGTCATACTTCAATCAAGAGTGTATGACCGGTCATACTTAGTGTAATTTGTAAAAAAAAAATTGTAAACGGATCATTCCCCATATATATAGTCACTTTTGTTCTGTCACTCTCAAATAATGAAATCAATAGAGTTTTCCACATTCTCTGTTCCATTTTTTCTCTGCTCTTTGAGTTTCAAGATGGTATCAGAGCTTTGAAAGCTCTAATATCCGCTTCGATGATCATTGTTCAATCTTCATCGTTCTTCTGATAATCAATAATTTTTTTGAATTTCAATGGCAAAACAAATCCAGTTGCCGGAATTCTTGACCAATCCATCTCATCCGTATTTTTTACATTCGAACGAGAGTCCTTCTCAGGTGCTTGTAACTCCACGATTAAATGGGAGGAACTATCTCACTTGGTCTTGTGCAATGTCAATGGCACTGAGATCCAGAACAAACTCAATTTCATCAGTGATGCAGCAGTTGTACCAGATGCAGATGATCCCGAATTTGAAGCCTGGGTGTAACATGATGGTCTTGGGATGGATTCATAGATCCATAACACAGACCATAGCTCAGTCAATTTTGTGGATAGAGAAGGCCTCTGATGCATGGAAGGTTTTGTGTGATCATTTCTCACAATCAGACGTGTTTCATGTGTCTGATCTTCAAGAAGACATTTACAAACTATGTCAGGGAGATAAACCTGTAAGTGATTACTTCACACAAATGAAAACAATGTGGGATGAATTAGAGGTTCTAAAACCTCTTCCCACACCTGCTATTCCATGTGTATGTGGAGCTACACAGCAGGTACCACATATCGTGATAGAGATCAAACCATTCATTTTTTGAAAGGCTTGAATAAGCAATATGCTCATGTGAGATCACAAATCATGTTAACTGAGCCTCTACCTAATGTTACAAAGGCATTTTCATTGGTGGCTCAACAAGAGCACCAATTTCAATCTGAAAATATTGTGAATTTTTCGAATAATCCTCAAGCTTTGGTTGTAGTTAATGATAATTACAAAAGAGGAAACAAATTCAGTGGTGGACGTAATGTTGTTGGAAAAGGCTGTGGACGCACCTATGGTGGAAGAGGATCCAATTCCAAGCTTTGTACACACTGTCATAGAACTAATCATACTATTGAAACCTGTTATATCCTTCATGGCTTCCCACCTAGATACAGAAAGAGCAATTTGAGCATTGCCAATGCAATAAATACATAAGTGAATGTTGAGCAAGTAAACTCATATTCAGTGCAACAACCATCGATGCTTATGATCCAAGACCAATATCAAAAGATTCTCAATTTATTGCAGAAATCTGAAATATCACAAAGTGCCCAAACACAACATCTAGTCAATGTTGCTCACACTCAAATACTCACCGATAATCTGAACTTAGGTACTAAAAGCGTGGAGTGGGTAGTGTACACAGGTGCCACTGATCATATTACCCATCTCTTATTGCAGTTTTCAAGCTTTCATGAGATCAAACTAACTCCTATAATGTTGCCTACGGGTACATCAATAAATACATCCATTTCAGGAACTTTCATTCTTTCTCCAATACTTACACTCACTAACATTCTTTTTGTACCAACTTTTCACATAAATCTTCTTTTAGTTACCAAGTTATTGATTTCAATTCCTTGCACCATCACCTTTGATGAATCTACTTGTCTTATACAGGAGAAAAGCCTAGGCTACCCAACAATGATTGGTTCTACTAAGAAGAAAAATGGACTATATATGATGATCACCAAATGCAGCAAGTTGACCAAGATTTTTCCTTTTTACATACTCCTATTGCCTCCATTTGTAATATAACTCATAATAAAGATGTATCATTTCTCTGGCATCAAAGATGTATCATTTCTCTGGCATCCCCCTCGTCTGAGGAGTCACGCAGATGGTTAGCTGTATGCCCACTCATACACTACCAGATTGTTGTCTACCAGCAGCCGGATAGAGTGCTGAGGCAATTTCATTTTAGGCAGCCGATACCGAGCGATCCTTTCATGAGTTCAGAGCTGCTGACCATCACCCTGACTGGTAAGGGTGATGTTGACTGGAAGGACCGTCATGGACTGTATATAGCGCAGTGGTATTCCAGGGATGCCCTCATTGTGCAGGGTCTACAGCCCTTGCAGAGAGAAGGTCATCTGTCTCCCAACAGCACGTACATGCAGTGGTATTTTCAGCATACGCGTAGATGGATGATGCAGAGATCGGCCATTCGTTCTCATGTGGTACGTTAATTTTAGCCCTTGTCATTAATATTGTTACATTTTGTATTTTTTTTTTGTAATGACATCATACATTTAACATTATATTCGCTTCACAGAGTGATCGCATGGAGACTGTTCTGCATATGGCATCAGACGAGGCCCAAGGAGCATTTATATATGGCCAGATATACGATGAGACCCTTCAGATGATGTCCGCATTCGATGAGTTTGGCAGACTAACAGAGCCTGGAGAGGCTGCACCTCCGCCGGCAGTGGTGCAGACAGTGGAACCGCCTCGTCATCCGCGTGTTAGCCAGCGTGCACGCCACGAGGGACTGCCACTGCATCATCAGGCTCCCGCTATGGCTGATAGGCCTGTGCTTGTGCAGTCTCTTCCGCCCCGTCCAGCCGGTCAGTTTTATGCCCCAGCTTACCCTCCAGGTGGGCTGTCGCAGCCTTACTGGTGGCCTCCCCCAGGCGGTCCGTCTCAGCCTAGCGGGTCATCGACTCACTTCGGGTACCCATGGTTTTCAGCATCCACGCAGTCGTACCCTGGATATCAGCCGTACTTCACTCAGCCATTCCCAGGTCAGAGCAGTGGTCCATCTTATTCTCATGTTGAGCCTTCTGCGCACGAGCACAGCCAGTTTCCAGGACAGTCCAGTTCGCATCCTCAGCCCGGTCTGGAAGAGTTCACAGAGGATTACATACCCACATTCGATTCCCCTGCCGTCATGGCCACACCAGAGGCATTTTCGGCTGACTTCTTTCAGTCACCCTCATCTGGTCCTACAGGTTTGCTTGCGCAGGAGGACATTGCGGGTACTGTGGACGATATTGATGCAGACCCAGGAGCGGAAGCAGACGTTGCACCCGGAGGAGACGGTGAAGACGTGGTCAGGCGTAATCCAGATAGACAGGCCAGGGAGCGCTGTTTCTTGTCACATATGAGCATAACCAGGCACGTTGTGCCAAGTATCATGGCTGGCCGCGACAGCAGTGATTTGTTGTTTTATCATAGGACTTTTTATTTTATCAAGGCATTCATATGTATGTAAATGATCTGTTTTGGAATCCATCCTTTGATTTCCATTTATTACTATATGCTGACTATTATGTTATTGTTAGATTCATGTGGTGTTATGTGCTATCCCTAGTTAACTATCCGAAAAGAAAATTATGAAACCAGTAAGCACACGATGATTATATTAATTAACATCTTACATTCAATAAACATCACGACTAACGACAACCCAGAATCAAATAAAAGCAGGCATAATTATAAACGAAACAAAAAAGAACATTTGACAACACACAGGCAGAAGAGGGCAACCAACGTTTCAACAAGTTTGTTTCACGCAACATTTAATTGCCTTGCAAGCGCGATGGACAACGACGTCTGTCATGGCCAACAACCCTACAATAACCACATCTTACCTGCTGGCTAACACCCTCGCGCTGATCCATTTCGTTACGGATTCGGGTACTTCGCGGCCTGCCTTTTTTACGTCTCAGTGACACATCCGGGAGAATTGTTGGGCCTTGGCTGGGTGGGATGAAGTCTTCATTACCAATTGGATACCATTGCCCGGAATATACCTGGCATTGATATGACGCACTATATGCAGGATCAATGTATTGTAAGGGGTCAAGATTTACTGATTTGCACACAGCAATCACATGACTACAGGGGTACCTAAAAGCAGTAAACTCACCACATTGACATGCCCGATCCTGTAATGAAACCCACCATTTCTTTCCTCCTCTATGAGTTCTTTGATTGTAAGACTCTTGAACTTCAAATCGTGTTTTTTGTCTGTCATACGACGTAACAAAGTGTGTTGCAGCATTTTGTTGGTTTTTAACATATTCAACCCAGAACACTTTGGCGAAACGATTACCTTTGTCCATCTCTTCCCGAGCCTCCTGCCCGTGGGCCAAAAAATATTCGTTAAGCCTAGCGTACGTGATGCGCACCAAAGACGTGATTGGTAAGTTTCTAGCACCTTTAAGAACCTTGTTAACACACTCCGACAAGTTTGTAGTCATATGGCCAAATCGCCTTCCTTCAGCATCGTATGATATACTCCATTTTTCCTTTGGAATTCGATCAATCCATGCTGCTATCTGTGGGCTTGATTCTTTAAATTTTTCCAAACCAGCGTCAAAATCCAATCACGATGTAGTGTAGCCTGTACATGACAACACATAATTGTTAATAACTAATAACATCAGCGTCATACGATCATTGTAACAAATTAATAAAATTCTAGTGACATCCATACCTAACTTCTTTAACTGCTTCTTCAACATGATGTTTTTGAACTTATGATTGAAATTGCTTGCCAGATGTCTCACGCAAAAAACATGGTACGCTTTGGGTGGTTGCCACCCTAACGCAACATTATTGACGGCTGCCAATATACCTGCATGTCGATCAGAAATAAGGCATATTCCATCTTTCTGAGTCACATGGATCCGTAACATGGCCAAAAACCAGGACCAATTGTCAATATTCTCACAACTAACAACAGCAAACGCTACAGGCAGGACATAATTGTTACCGTCAACAGCTGTAGCGATCATTAGCGTTCTGCGGTATTTTCCATACAAATGTGTCCCATCGATTTGGAGAATAGGCTTGCAATAATTAAAGGCATCACAACACTGTTTGAATGTCCAAAAAACCCTTTTAAACACCTTGTGCGCACCATCGAGCCGACCATCAATCCTATGTTCATTCACATCCAGTTTATAGGCAGACCCAGGAGAAAACAATAACATATAATCCAACCATCTTGGCAGAAACGCGTACGACTCATCCCAATCTCCAAATACCCTCACAATTGCCTTCTGCTTTGATTTCCAGGCTTTTCGGTATGATATATGAAATCCTAGACTTGATGCAATCCTCTCCTGTATTAACCCAATTTTAACTCTAGGCTCTTCACGTATCATTTTTGCGGTTTGACAAACAACGTATTAGGGTTACACTCATAATATTAATCTAAATATTTACCAGATGGTTGACTTACTGATGATCAATTCACAAATGAAACTAGAGTTAAGTTGTTTGTGATCCTGTGAAAGTGTTTGAGATACACACGTATGGATGTTGTTCCACACGCCTATTATCCATTCATAACCGTCTTTTTTCATATATGCTCGCATCCTCCACAGACAACCATCATTGTGATTTTGACAAATCATTATCAGCCTTTGCGTATCACTTTTTAGTACGACAGTTGTGCGATTTTTTGCCATACAATACTGTTTGATGGCCATTTGTACATCCTGCTTGCTTTCAAATTACTGGTCCTTATAAAGCTCTTGACCCATTTGCCAATTTGGTACTTGTGCCCCTTGCATGTCATCACACTCTTGATCGGAGTGTGCCCAGTTAATGTGCGTGTAATGTGGTATTTCTGACCAAAATGGAACATTATCCACTGCTTTTTAACACACATTTCGAATGTCGTTAAGTACATAAAAATATAATTAAACTGAAACAGTAAACTATCTTAAAACTCAAATGGTAAACTACCTAACCTGCAGCAGGTGGTGGGTCATGTGCACCAATAATACCCGGTGATGGAATCGGTTGAACCAAAGCAGTGAACGTTTCCAACTCGAAATCACCATCAACGCATGTATCCGACGAGTCACTGTCAGGGACTAGACCTTCATCAACCTCCTCCTCGGAACTATCAGTACGCCCCGATGGATCATCTACTTCATTGGCATGAATCACATATAAAGGTTGTGTTATTGGGGGAGATGATGGTGGGGGTGACACATTCATATCTTCCGCATCTACTTCCGGCTCTTTGTTAATGTCTATGGAGTGACTGGTAGGGATGAAACATTGAGTGCTTGCCTCTCCACCGTTGTTTAGTTTCACATATAACTCGATGTATGAGGACTCTCCATGCTGTCGAAATGCATCAACTACTAGTGACACATCTTCATCCTCAACCACCTCCACAGCAACCCATTACACGGGGTTACCAGAAGCACATCTAACAATCAGTCGAGACAAGGATTGACCTCGTTGTAATCTCAACTTCTTGTATATTATTTTCTTGAGCTCATTATATTTGCAACGCGGACTCATGCGGAAGATCTTCGTATCTCCTTCAAACACTTGACCATTCGGTCCAAAATATCTTCTCCCATTGTAATATAGAAGGCATATTACATCATTGTTATTCTCACTCATTATGTATTGAAAATATAATTCACACACAGAAATGGAAAAATTTCTTTTAAAAATGAACGATAGAATGAATGACTGATCGAGGAAGGTGGACTTAAATTTATAACACTGAGTTCGCTTTATGGCCCAACGACCTGTTGCTGTCGGCAAGTAGTTCGCTGACCAAGGCAGCGGACTTCGAGGGAACAGCCACGTGGCACCTAGGTCGCCTTGGCCCCCAACGAACTTGATAGGGTTCAAACACGTGCCACCTAGGTCGCTTGCGTAGGCAGCGAACTCAAAATACTTTGCAGGCTTTTTATCAAACAAGTTCGCGGCTGACACAAGCGAACTTAAGAACCAGCAGCTGACTGACACATCATCATGCCTAGTTCGCTACTACTTCCAGCGAACTAGCCCGCGTGGCAGTTTGGGGAAAAAGTTCAGGTGCGTGACATTTAGGTAAATAAGAGTGAGAACAGTGGCACAATGGTCACTGTTCCGATATACGTGTGAGTTTTTAATCTTAACAAATGGTTTAGTAATATTCATCACACCTTCATTATTATCAATATACAAAGAGTTATTAGGATTGGTTTAATGATTAAGGGTTTACAAATTTAAATAGATTATATTAAATTATGTGTTTAATTTTCACTTATATATATATTTTTTAAAAAACTGACTTGTTAAGTCATCAGTGGTGTTGAACATTAAGTCTTGTTAGCTTAGTTTAGAATCTTTAGATATATAAAGACTCATATTATTATTGTATAATTTTTATTATTGATTTTTATCTTATATAAGATATACTGCAATTTTTTTAAAGTTATTTTAAAATTTTATTTAACTTAAATATGTTAATTGAAAAATATATTTGACAGGACCAAATATAAAATTATTAGTATTATATAATTATAATATAAAGTTATATATATATATATATATATATATAAGGTAGGATCCTTTGACACCGGTCAAATTTGAATTTTGACACCTCGTCTGAGAGCCTTTAGATCAAAAAAGATCAACGGTGTCACATGCTTACAAATAAGAGTCGTTGATCTTTTTTGATCTAACAGCTCTCAGATGAGGTGTCACACTTCAAATTTGACACCGGTGTCAAAGGATCATATATAGAGGTAGGATCCTTTGACACCGGTGTCAAATTTGAAGTTTGACACCTTATCTGAGAGCCGTTAGATCAAAAAAGATAAATGACTCTGATTTGTATGCATGTGCCATCATTGATCTTTTTTGATCTAACGGCTCTCAGATGAGGTGTCAAACTTCAAATTTGACACCAGTATCAAAGGATCCTACCTCTATATATATATATATATACACGTGGAACTAATATCACGCTTAAAATGCAATAGCTTTGTAAGGCTCGAGACAATATGTAGCAGAGAAATGAATGCTGTAACTGCTCGAGACAATAAACGTAGCAGAAAAATGAATGCTTAAAATATTAATAATCAAATGCAAAACTCTCACTGAAATATATATATTTTCCCCCCACACCTTTTGCTGCTTTTTTTTAGGGTTTTATTAACATCTTTATGGATTGTGATGTAACATTACCCGATAATGGGAAAAAGAGAGAGTGCATTAATATAGAAAGTGAAACACTAAACAGCTAGCTAGTGTCAGCCACATCTTCAATAATCATTACTAAGTCGCCATATCGTCTCGCAAATTGTAACTTTAATGATGACGACTCTTGGTATATTTTCAAGGGATATATTTTTCTTATGTTGTAAGAAAAGAATTATCTTATGTTGTAGAAATAAAAGTATAAGTGGGACCCACATGTAAGAGGAGAGAAAAAAAAAAAGTGGTGGGACCTAACCCTTTTTGTGTGTGTGTAGGAAAGATATTTATCTCATGTAAAATGAGATAAACATAACCCTATTTTCAAAGGGTAATTGTAGTCTCACGGGGTATCAAAATTTTGTTGTATCCTGCACACTTAATTTAAAGTGAGGTTCAGTAAAAAAAAATAAAAAATAAAAAAATAACACAAGTATCGATGTATGAATATAAAATAAAAAAAATTTCTATTACATAAGGTTAACATTGCCCATTTTCAAATGTCTCTTCATTTTCTCGATTTACTGCAACGTAGGTGTTTTTTTTTTGGGTTTTGATTTTTCATTATAATTGTTTTTTTTATGTTGTGATTTAATTAGTGGAGAGTTTCATATTTATTAAAAAAATAATAATAAAATTTATATCTGAATTGAAGGATCACAACATGAAAAAACACTTCTCATGTTATTGAGAAGTGTTTTTCCCATTTTTTATATGAATTTTATAATTTTCATTAAGAATTGAAATATTTTTACACATCCTTTAATTTTTGTGTTGACGTAGGTCATATATATAAATTTTTTTAATATATGGGTCTGACATACTTTTGGTCTCTATAATATAAAATTTCAATTCTTATGGAATTTGAGAATTATAAAATCTTTTTTATATTTCTTAATAATTTATCTTGTTAGATTTTGTTGTTGGTTAAAAAAAAAGGTGAGTAACGGAATGGTTTTATGTTTGGGAGAATGGAACGTTATGTTGCAAGAAGAAGTATTTTACTTCCAACAGACACAGTCAAGTGTGGATCCCACATAAGAGAAAAATAAAAAAAAACATGCGACGCTACTTTTGAAGGGAGAGCGGGAAAACAAATTCTTCCAACAACATGATTCTTGATTTTCTCTGTTTGTTTTTGTTACACATATTTATGTTTCTGTGACTGAACAAAATCTTAGTAATTCTTTTTCGGTAAAACTAAAAAAATTAGAAAATTATTATTACGACATTTTTTCCGGTAAAGGAAAAAAAATATTTAATGACGAACCAAATAGTAAATTCCTGAGCCATTTAGTGCCTGTTTGGATTCTCTTTTTTTTTAAGCTAGAAGCTCTTTATAAGCATAAGCTAGGCCAAACAGGTTTTGGGAAAAACTTTTATAACGAAAAACTCTTTTTTTAATAATGAAGAAAAAAGCTGAAAACTAAAAACTTTTATAATGAAGAAAAGAGCTTTTTTTTAAGCTCTTATCTGTTTTTCTTGAATTGTGTGTTTTTTTAAATGAAGAGTGATAAAGATAGAGAGAGATAATTTTCTTGAAATATGTGTTTTTAAATAATTTTTAAGCTAAAGTTTTTATGTAATTTCCAAACAGCTTTTAGCTTCTTTTTTTAAGCTCTTTTTTTAGCTTTAACTTATAAATAACTTCTAACTTAAAAATAAAAGGATCCAAATAGACTCTTATTCTTTTATTCTGCATATATGTATTTTTATTAATGTTCGAAGGCATAACATAGGTATATCATATTCTCGAGAATGAAAAATCGATTCCTGAACTGAACGTACATTTTTTTTATTTTCTTTTTCTTTTCTTTTTACGAGGAATGTTATATTTACGACCTATTTTTATTTACCATCTTTTATAACCATAATCTTAACCGTTGATTTTCGTCAATCAACGATTATTATTTTCGTAAATTAAATTTATTAATTAATTATTAATTCACAATAAACAATAATCGTTGATAGACGGAAATCAACGGTTAAGATTATGATTGTAAAATATTGTAAACAAAAATAAGTTGTAAGTATAACCTTCCTCTTCTTTTATTATTATTATTTTTTTTTTGAAAAGTTCAAATACATCTTAATAGTTGTTTTTGAATCACTTGGGGATGTTTGGTACCTGACAAAAAATTTTTTACAGAAAAAATAATTTTGTCGGAATGTGGTGAGAAATATTTTTCCCGGATAAGTTACAAAATTGTGCATGATTGACCAAAATTTGTCCTGAAAATATTTAATTAAGTTTATTGAGATGATGTTTGGTTGATTGTGAAATAGTAGTTGAAATGTGAAGTTATTTTTATAAAAGGGTTTAAATTTTCTTATGTTGTAAGATTGTAGGAGAGAAAAAAAGTAAAAAGAAGTTAAATGTAGGTCCCATATTTTATATTAAAAAAGAAAAAAATTAATTAGCACAAAAAATAAATTTGTGTAGAAAAATGATGTAATCTATGTGGCGTATTATTTCCCTTTATAAAATAATCCCATCTTTACAGTAGTAGGAGCTTGCTGTCATTTCATGAAGTACATTTGCACATACAAATAGTACACAAAAAAACCAGACTTAATTTGGTTCACATTATTTCGGTTACTTTTTTCCTTCCCCTAGCAAAAACCTATACCACCTAATTCATACACTTTCAAAATTGGTAGGCGTGCAACAATTTACACATAACACAAAATCGGGCAAATATTTTATCCGAAAAAGTTTTGTATTTTTTATTACCAAACATGACATTCTAATTCTCCCAAAGAATTCAAAAAAAAAAAAAAATTGGCTACTAAACGCGGTTTTTTCATCTTTTTGCCTCTTATTAATTAATTAATAACTATTTTGCTCCTGATTCGAAATTATCTACCAATCTGTCTTTCTTTAATCGACTACCTTGCATTTTTAGTCGATTAAATGATCAAAACAGACAAAAATGGTTGTTGGGAGATTTAATAGACTAAATCTCCTTATTTAATCGACTAAATCTCTCGATAGACAACAAAAGAAAACAAGTTAATATGATTTTTTAATCGATTAAGTAGAGAGATTTAGTCGATTAAATCTCCCAACAACCATTTAGTCGATTAAAAATTCAAGTTAGTCGATTAAAGAGGGGCAGATTGGTAGATAGTTTCGAATCAGTGGCAAAGTGATTATTAATTAATTAATGAGGGGCAAAATGGTCAAATAGCCTACTAAACGCCCACATCCTTGTAATTTTCTTATTATTTACCTTTTATATTTTTTCTATTGAAGTCTCTTCTTAATTGTGTTAGGATTTTTAATTGACATGTTTATTTTATTCTTCTTTTAAAAATACATTTAAGCTATTTTGTTCATAAATTTTGTTTAATACTGAAAATATTTTATATAATAAAAAGGGAGATTATATTTACTTTTTTTTCTTATTATATTTTACTATTAAATTTTAACTGTTAATTTTGTGTAATTTAACGGTTATAATTTATTGAGAATTAATAATTACTTAATAAATGTGACTCAATAAATTATAACCGTTATATTAACAAAAATTTACTATTAAAATTTAGTATTAAAAAATAATAATAAATATAATCTCTCCTAAAATAAAATCCTTACAAAGCTTGTAAATTTTTTTATATAAGAAAGATAAAATAGATATATTTATTACAAAATCTAATATCGTTCTGAAGCAACTTTGTTAGAAAAAAGTAGCATGAAGAAAAAAATGTGTTTTTTTAAATGATATATTTTCTGTCATTTTATTCTCACAATTTCATATCTTTAGTTTTTTTTGATCTACTCTTTCTTTCTTTATGTATTTCTTTCTCGTATGACATAATTTTACCTTCTTTAAAATGACACATATTTATTCCTTTAAAACGACACACGTTTCTTCCAATTATAAATGATAAAATAAAAAGAATAAAGTAAGTGAATAAAGGCAAACGACAAGGGTATTTCAACTTTTCCTTTTTCATTTTTTTCTTTCTTTTTGTGTCTATTTAAGTTCTACACCAGAAAGAAGCTGAGAAACACATTCAGCTATGGGTGTTCCTTCGTTTTATAGATGGTTGATTGAAAAATATCCAAGGGCGGTAGAAAACGTGGATATAGCAATTTCAAACCCAGATTTCGTTGGGTTTGATAACTTGTATCTTGACATGAATGGAATCATCCACCCATGTTTTCACCCTGAGGATCTCAACGTTCGTTACTCTCTCTCTCTTGCTTACAGTTTTAATGCTTCCTTCTATATATATAAACTTCTTAAATTCGTGTATACTAACCACTAAATTTTTTATGTCATTCAGAGTTCACAGCCAACAACGTTCGAAGATGTGTTCAGGAACATCTTTGACTACATTGATAGGCTAGTTAGCATTGTTAGGCCTCGAAA
Organism: Gastrolobium bilobum; assembly: GCF_033153095.1. Classification (NCBI taxonomy): domain Eukaryota; kingdom Viridiplantae; phylum Streptophyta; class Magnoliopsida; order Fabales; family Fabaceae; genus Gastrolobium; species Gastrolobium bilobum. The sequence goes on along the minus strand of NW_026895530.1, from coordinate 128,058 downwards.
GCTATTGTACTTAGCTATTGGTGAGACAAGAAAACCTTCAATAACTCATCATTAAACCATTTCATAGTGATATACTTTTTATTTTTTGAGCTATGGCTATTGTTTGTTAATTTTAAAGTATAGTTCAACTAAGGAGGCTCTGTGTTTCTCATGCATAGATGGAGTAGCCCCACGGGCTAAAATGAACCAACAAAGAACAAGACGTTTCCGAACAGCAAAGGACAATGATATACGTGTGAGTTTTTAATCATAACCAATGTCTTAGTAATATTCATCGTGTCTTCATCATCATCACTATATAAGGCTTAGTTTTTGTGTTTTTTTTCTTTTGGATTTATAGGAAGCTGAGGAAGAGAGGCTTCGGAAACATTATGAAATGGAAGGCAAACAAGTTCTTCCAAAACAAGAATCTGAAGTGTCTGATTCTAATATCATAACACCAGGCACTGAGTTCATGCATAAACTCTCAGAGGCCCTTAAAAGCTATATCTCTTTAAGGATAACCTGTGATTCATTATGGAGGGATATTATGGTTCGAATACATAATCTTGTTTTTGGAAAATAATACGCTTTATTCACTCTGTTATTAATATGCTAGTTGATTTTTTATTATTGTCATTTTGTAACAAATTAAATGTTTCCTTCTTTACTTTGATAATTTGAACGTAGGTAATTCTATCTGATGCTAATGTTCCTGGAGAAGGGGAACACAAGATTATCTCATACATACGCAAACAGCGTAGTTTTCCTGAATATGATCCAAACACAAGCCACTGCTTATATGGCTTGGTACAAAAACAGTAGTTAAAAGATTTTTTTTTTTTTTTTTTTGATAGAGTGCTTATTTCTTATGATTTCCATATGTTGAAGCTTAATCTTTTGATTTTGAAATGTAGGATGCTGATCTTATAATGCTTGGAATGGCAACACATGAGCCTTATTTTTCAATATTGAGAGAGGTGGTTTTGACAAGATTCCTATCAATAAATTCTTAGCTTTGATTACATATGTTGTATTGTCACAATTAATTTCTTACTTTGAGTACAGGATGTCCTTAATCAGGAGCAGAAGCCACAAATTGCTGCTAAGCCTTTCCAAGTATAATAAATGTTTTACATTCTACAACTTTGCTGTTGTTATAATGACTTAATGAGTCTAATGGTTGTAACTGTCTGCAGTTTTTGCATATTTGGTTGTTGAGGGAATATCTAGAGATAGACATGAAGATAGAAGATCCTCCCAAAAATTTCAACATTGATTTTGAGAGGATAATTGATGATTTCATCTTCATGTGCTTTTTTGCTGGAAATGATTTTCTGCCCCACATGCCATCTTTGGATATTCACGAGGTTTCTATAGATATTTTTTTGTTAGATATGGTGAATATAAAATAATAAATACTTGGTCAGCGAACTTTCATTAATTTGGCTTTAATCTTGTCAGAGAGCTATTGATTTATTGATTACTGTTTACAAGAAACAATTCCCTAAACTTGGAGGATATCTAGTGGATATCAGCAGGGTAACATTATTACTGTCTCATTCCTTTTACATGTTTTTCTTTTTCCCTCTTAAATTCCATTAATTTGAAATATATTTTATGAGTACACATTTGTAGCTAATTTTTGAGAGCAGGTTGGAGAGAAGAAAGCAGCTTTTGTTAAGTTATCAAGAGTTGAAAAGTTTATACTTATGGTTGGTACATATGAAGAGAAAATCTTTAAGAAAAGATCTGAAATAAGAGAGCGGAAATTGAGAAGGCTTCTTAGGAATTATGAGGATGCTGTAAGTTGAAATATATTTGAATAATGGACATAAGCATTCACATTTTACAGTTTAAGTTGGACTCATTTGATTCTATTATTCCTATCCAGAAGCAGGAAGAACAGAATTCAGTTTGTTACTCTGATCTTGACAATCAAAGTAGTTCTGATTCTGCTCTTCTCATCAAGAAGGCCATGAATTCCGAAAAATCACCTGGTTTCTTGGTTACTAATGTTCCAGTTGCATCTGCTGAAGTAAGTTGTGGATGCTTTGTCAGTCAAGAATTTAATTTGTCTTCATTTATATATTTTTTTTTGTCATATTGATGATAATTTATCCCAGCATTTATAAATGGAGTTTAATTTTGAATTGTTGACTATCTTTTTGCTCATCATTACTAGATATTGCGTAACACAAAGGAGTTAAAAGAGGAACTAAACAAATGCATTAGAGATAAATGTGATTTGTTTAAGAGTGGAGACTTCCAATCTGACAAGGTATCTATCTTTTACCAAAAGGCCTTTTTAATTCTTTCTTAGTTGATTTTTTGTTTGACTTAGTTCTCTTATCAATGGATATAAAGCATGCTTATTATATAATTCAATGATGCTTTGTGAGTGCTGTTACCATTCGTTTCAGATAAAATTGGGAACTCCTGGTTACAAAGAAAGGTATTATAAAGAGAAGTTTTCCGTGGAAGGCCCCACTAACCTTGAGTGCAAAAGGAAAGAAATAGTATGTGGTTCCCCAAAACTTTTGCCAATGATTTGATATTGGGTTTTGTTCTTTTTACTCCTATGTTAGGTAGCTGTGCCTTTTTTTAAATAACATTCAATAGTGGTGATTATACATTGCTATTTAATTGTAGGTCCAGAAGTACACTGAGGGGTTGTTGTGGGTTCTTCAATACTATTTTTCAGGAGTTGCTTCGTGGACATGGTAAGCCAATATGGTTAAAACATGTAACTTGATTTCTTATGTTTGTTATGCTTTTATGTATGGAAAATGAGAACTAAATACTTCAAAATATAGGTTTTATCCTTACCACTATGGTCCATTTGCTTCGGACATAAAGGGCATGGGTCAGGTGAGATTAAATTTTGAGAAAGGTGTCCCATTCTTACCTTTTGATCAACTCTTAAGTGTTCTACCCCCAAGGAGGTAATTTATGTTTCCTATCTTACATACCATTAGATACCTTGAAATTGAATTTTTTTAAAGATTTCCTTTACCATGATAAAATTATCTGGTTTTGTTCCAATGCAGTGCTCATGCACTTCCAAATGCTTATGCACAGTTGATGCTGGATGACCACTCCAGAATATTAGATTTCTACCCTCTTGGTAAGCTGATTTTGAAGTTTTTTTTTTTCTTCCTATTTTGAATTTGTTTTCTAGTTCTTATTTTTATTCTCTTTTTGGTTTTGTAGATTTTGAAGTTGACAAAGAAGGAAAGCGCTTCTCTTGGCAGGTTATCTCACTCAAGCCCCTTCTAATAATCATCATGATTTTTGTTATTCATGCAGTCCATTATATACTAACGGAAACTAATGCTGTGTTTCATAAGGGTATTTGTAAACTCCCATGGATAGATGAAAGAAGGCTTTTGGCTGAAACCAGAGAACTCAAGAAGGAATTATCTGTATGAATCACTTATTTTTCTTAGTATACCACAGCACACATATATTTTGAAAACTTAAATTGTCAATGTTTTGCGAATGTACTTTAAAATTCAAGTATTGTTTTTCAGGAAAATGAAGCAACTAGAAATTCAATCAAAGTTGATAGCTTGTTTGTGAGAAGCACTAGCAAATTGGCAGTGAAAATTTCTTCCCTTTCTCTACAGCCCAACCCATCTTTCAAGTTAGATACGAGCATAAGGTTGGTCAATGGTTATGGATTGTTGAAGTTAATAATGCTTGTATCCTGTCTCATTCTCTTTATGCTTTTCCTGCTTCTACTATTATAGCCAGCAACAATCTTGTAGTCTCTATATAGTGTTAGAAATAATGTATGATTTAGTGTTTTGATTGTTATTTATTCTTAATTTCTCATACTCTTAGCAGTGATGGCATTGGGGGTACCATAAGTCTTTGCCATGAGTATGTGGAGGAGCCTTGCTCAGGGATGGATATTCATGACAACATTCAAGAAGATCGTGTCTTGTATGCTATAAAAAATTATGGTTTTCATTTTTATAATTAGCATTCAGCTTTAGAAAATTTTGTATTGTTTTGATATCGTTTTATGTTGCAGATGCGTCCATTATGAGCTGCCTGTACATAGTAATCGTATTCCTGGTTTACTTTCAGGTTTAAACCTTCCAACAAAGGTAAAATCTAGTTATGTTAAATCTCTTTAGCATCGTTCCATTTTTCTATCATGGATTACACAAAAGAATAATAGTTACTCAAGGAGAACCTTGATGTTGAAAAATGTCTTTTGTGGCTTGAAAATCATTCCAAATGCATTTTCTACAGACGATCTTTGAAGATGACATAATGGAAACAGAACTCTGGCATGAAGTTCAGAATCAAAGTCATTTTGATAGGTATGGCAATTTTGCTCTTCCTTCCTTTTACTTTGTTACATATAATTCTGTAATTGACCAACTTGAAAATTCAGGATGCGGATTCATGACAAGTGGAGGAATGCAAACAGTGATAGCAGAACTTCAAAGTTTCCCTCTAATGAAACTATTCAACATACAAGAAGCTTCTCATCAAATGTTTCTCCTGAAGTCCTTCACAAAGGTGTTGGTGTTGGTTGGAGTTCAGGTAGAGGGAAGCCAAGCAATGATTTCAACATGAAAAGGATTGATACCATGGAAAATGAGAAAATATCATCATTGTCTCCTTTTCATAAACAACCTATGGATGCAGGATCTTATAATGTCAATGCAATGAGAGACACAAGATCACAGAACTTTATGGATAACTTTAGGCAATTAAGAATATCAGAGTCTAATCATATGTCTAGGCCTAATGGAAGATCTCAGTTTCAATCATATAACAATGGTTCTTATCATCAAGGTTCACAATCTGAAACTATGCCTTTTGGTAGGGGAAGAGGTAGACTTCAGCAGGGTTCTAATAATGTAAATTCATGGAGGACTGTTTCTACTAACAATTCATTGAGGCCTCAATGGAGTGGTGCCCAAGTGAAGGATCAAAATCGTTGTTAGGGGTGTTTTTTTGTGTTGTTTTGAAAAATGTTAAAAAGGGGCTCTGCAGGGAATGAGGTCAACTTTTATTGTGCTTTTATGCTTGTTTCATTTTGTCTTATGCTAGCATTTTGAAATGTCCTCAAAATGAGTTGTGTTCCCATTATCTTTTGTTGCTTCATAGGAGAGAAATGTTAGGTGCTGTCTTTAACTTTTTTGTTTTATTTTTTTGGGTAAGACGAGTACATGTCTTTAATCACTTGAATAATTAGCTATTTGTTATTAACACTGCTATATGACATGAGTGAATAACTTGAGATTGATAGAGACTGAAGCGGATTAGTTTATAGGAGTTAATAGATTACCCTTTTTAAGGGCATGTACTTCTTGAAATTGATTGAAGCTAAGCAACTTTGTACTTCAAAATCATGATTTTTTCCTCTAATTCAAGATTTGTAACAAACTCTAATCAGAAGATTATATGCTTAGATAATAATAGTGAGTATATGAGAAAACACTTGACTGCTTAAAATATGTTGCAATAATTTAATTTTTATTGTTGTTAGATCTTATTTTAGTCACATTGTATGTTCCAGTATGGTTATTGTTTGGCTTAAAATAATATATAAAAATATAATATTTTTTTGGGGAAAAGTTCATCAACGCTCATGTGGTTTGTTTCAAAATCAATTATGCCTCTTGTGATTTTTTATTTTTTACAAAGTACAGGCGATATGTGATACAAAAAAAATCACAGGAGAATAGATGATTCTGAAACAAACCACATGGGTATTGGTGAACTTTTTTTTTTTTAGTAAATTCAAGGTGTTTACACCCTGTAGGATGAAACTAATCCCTTCGTGGTTTGGAGCGAGAAGATTTTCATGACCTCAAAGTGCTTCTCGTAGGAATCAAACTTATGACTTTATTAGCCACCAGAGGCCGACCTTTAAGCTATACTCCGCTTACCATCAATTTTCATGGCCTCAAAGTGCTTCTCGTAAGAATCAAACTCATGACTTTATCAGCCACCGGAGGCCGACCTTTAAGCTATACTCTGCTTACCATCTGAGCTACACCTTGGGTTAAGATAGTAATTTTTAATTCATAGTATATAACAAAAAGATATGAGTTTTTAGGAAAACTATCATGATATATCTATTCATCTCTTTTTACAAAATTAAATAGGTTGATTGTGAAAATCCAAACAATTTTATAAATAATAAAATTGACTTGCATAAGAAGTTGGAGCTTTCCAACTAAGAGAGAAAAGAGTGAGCTAACCTTAAAAAAAAATAGATTTTACACAAATATCGGAATAAGGATGGTAGGAGAAATTTTTTTCTAACAATATAAAAAGTCTTTTTCTCTAACAAAATTCAGGAATCAATTATTTATCAAGAAAAAGGAATTTGGACATGTACGACGGGTCAAAATAATTTAAATTGCTAATAATTGGTTTTATTCATTCAGAACAAACACGTACCAACATTTAATAATTTTTAACATCAACACAAGCCAACCTTAATAATTGGTTTTAATATTAATATATGATGCGCATTTCAACTCGAACCGTCTTTATTTTTTAATTAACAAAATACGGAAAAAATATGACATTATTATTTTACAGAATAATGTTTCTGCAATTACTGCAGATAAGTTATCTGCATTTATTCTCAAAACAACGTCGTTTTGAAATTGAAAAATTAAATAATTATAATTATAAAGACTATAATAACTCTGAAATAAATTAAAATTACAAAAAATACTATGATTTCCGTCCCAAAATAATGTCGTATTAGGCTTATTGCAGATAAGTTATCCGCAGTAACTGTAGAAAAAATGGTATCCTCCCGCCGACAGTCGAAGACTAATCCTTTCGAGGTGTAAGATCACAGTAAGTGGATAAACCTCTTCTAACAAAGCCTTCTCTATACACACAGCCAAGAATCAAATCCCTGTCATCATGTTTAAGGAATTCAACTATCTATCAACTGTGTCGGACTTTGTTGATAGCTTGCTCTCTATTTCTATGGCTGCCATAGACTTTTTTTTTGTTTTTTTGATAACAGACTCCTCTTTTCGTCATAGTATATGTGTGTTTATGAAAAATATTATGAGAATTTTCACTTGTTGGCAGTTGTACTTGAAAACTAATTATACTATTTTTTCTTACGACAACTTGTCAAATTTTCTTATGACAGTTGATGAAAAAATAAAAAACAGACGGGAGTGTTTATATTTTATTATTTTTTATTAAAAAATCAACACAATAATTTTAATTGAATTTATTAATCAATATACTTTGTAATCAAATAATAAAAATAAATAAAAATCATAAAATTTGTTTTTAAATAAAATTTTGTATTTAACAATCTCCAATAAAAAAATAATTTGGTTGAATTTTAGTAGGTGGTGGCTTATGTAACAAAATGTAGGAGAAGTTTGAAAGACTATTATACATGTGATTCGCGCGGAACCTTAACCGAATACAAGCGGTTTAAGTAAGAGGCAAACTTCGGTGTATTAATTGTTTTTTCCTTATAATAAAATGAGAATTCAAGAAATAAATATAAAATAATAAAAATATATTTATTTTTTAAAGCACGATTTTTTTAGTTAAAATTAATATATTTTATTTAATATTTGTTTTTTAAAGCACAATTTTTTTAGTTAAAATTAATATATTTTATTTTAAATTTAAATTAATAAAAAAATTATTACTTTTTTCATCATTTATATTGTCTATCTCTTTCTTTCACCTAAACTAATACTTTCTAAGTCATTTAAAACGACAAATATTATTTATCGAAAAAAAAATTACAAAATAATATAATAGAAAAAAATGTTTGTCATTTTAAATGATATAAAATTATGTCATTTAAAGGGAGAGATACACATAAAATAAAATTTTTTATTTAAAATTTAAATTAAAAAAATAATAAAATTTTGTTGTTTCTTTTTTTTTAGGGAAATAAATAGTAATTATTTAATTTGTGAATTATTGTATAAGTGCTTCTTCCCTCCACATCTATATCCGAACCAAATTCCCTCCTTCTTCACCTCTCTCTTTCTCTCTTCTCTTTCCCTCGTTTTCTGCTCTCTTTCTCTCTCCCGCTTTTTTATTTTCTCACTTCCCAAACACCCAGATCTCCTCCTTTTCCCTCTCATTTCCTCTTCCGATTCTTCCAATTCCTCTTTTCCAATCAATCTCGAACCCTCAACCCCTCTCGATCCCGCTCCGACCTTCGATCTCCGACCGTTGGATGTCGGGCACGCGAGCTTCCCCCGCCGCCGCCGCCGCGTCGGCTAACCCGCCGGAGCAGATCATGCAGTCGATGAAACGGCAACTCCCGTTCTCGTCCATGAAACCGCCCTTCGTAGCTGCCGGAGATTATCATCGCTTCGCCACCGACCACCGCCGAAATGTTGACCAAGAGGCCGAAGCAATCGTCGTTAAGACTCCCGTCAGTATTTCCTAATTTTATTTTATTTTATTTATTTTTTTAGATATTTTTATTTATTTATTTATTTTTTATTTTGGTTGCTGCTGAGTTTTATTGAGTTTTGAGAGTGGGTTTTTAGTTCAGTGCTCGATGATTATGTAGAAAATTAGAGATCTGTTCAATTTAAGGCTTTAATCAGTTGCTGATTTATTAATTTGTTGAAATTAGTCGCTGAATTAGTTTTGGAGGTAACACTAGAGGTAAATTATAACTCGGGTTTTAGTAAACAAGTCCTTTTGTTCAAATTTAGTGCATAGAAAAATTGAAAATATATGGAGGAACTAGTGGCTGATTATTATATTATTATTTTTTTGGTTATCTTTTAGTTGAATAATTTGTACTCAACCTAATATCGGCCTTGGAGCTTTTGCCAAATGCATATGTTCCTAAATATTTGACCAGAAATGAGTCACTCCATGCATATGTTCCTCAGCTAGGAATTCTGAGTGAAGCAATGTTGCATTTCCTTCGGATGCCTTTCATACTATCTGATGGAAGCAGTTGTATAAATTTGTGCATGTGCCTAGCGCTTCTGTCTTTGGGGCTCCGAGAAAAGTGTTTTCAATTGAGGGTTTCAAATTGAGTGATCACAAATTAACAATATATTAGAAAAATGATCATGTTCAAAGTTGAATTGTGCATAGTTTTGTGATGGATTGACCTACCAATTCTTTTAAATGTTGTGGAATGCTGCCTTTTCGTCTTGTTCTTTTCAAAGGTCTATTGGTATCTTTACAATTATTGAGTTATGCTTGTGTCGTCAATTGCCATTTATGGATATTGTAAGTAAATATTACTTTTCAATTACCTTTTTCAATGATGTGAAGCTATATATAGATTGTCCATTATGGTATGAGTCAATTATGAAAACGTAATTCTTACAATTTGAACTTCTTCTGTGTATTATCTTTTCTATTGATAGCAACTATTATATTTGTACAATTCAGCAATTGAAGCGGAAGAGTGAAACAGTTGATTTTGAAGCTGATTCTGGTGATAGGATGATTCCTGGATCCACTGAAGCAGCTAATAGTCCTTTCCAGACACCTGTATCAGGAAAGATGGGGAAGGGAGGCAAATCCTCTAGGCTGACAAAATGTAACAGATCTGGAACTCAAACCCCAGGCTCAAATATTGGTGAATATTATCTTCCAAACTTTGTATAGTAGGCTTCTATGTTTATGGTTTTGATAAATATTGGAGAAAATTTAGGTTAACCAAAACTTTGGTTGCCAACTAGATCGCTGTCAATTAATATTCACCATCTTTCCTTTACCTGTCAAATTTGGCATGCAAATTTTTTTGATATTTTTTCTATAAATATGGCAGGTTCTCCTTCAGGCAATAACCTCACTCCTGCTGGTCCATGTCGTTATGACAGCTCTTTAGGTATTACAGCATTGCTCAGTCTTCGTTAGATCATTGTTGATCATTAGGGTTTTATTGTTATTTCAACTCTTTGTAGGGTAAATTACACCCTTGTAGTTTCATCCTTTTTCAAATAACCTCCACTTTTTTTTGGTGTCACTTAACCTCCCTCAACTTTGGTTTAAGTTGATTCTATAAAGAAAAAAACTTTGGCTTAAGTTGAAAACATTAATTTTTCAATTAACTTTTAACTTCATTTATTATTTATTATTTTATTTTACGCATCACCTCCTGTACTTTAACTTCTTCTCAACATGCCACCCTAAAGTTACTGTTTATTTTACACATTACCCCCTGAAAGAATAAAATTTAGGTGGGTAGGTTGAGAAAATGTTAAATTGCCTTTAAAGTTAACTGAGAAGTTAACATTTTCAAGTTAAACCAAAGTTTGGGAGGGGGGTTAAGTGACAAAAAAAGTTAAATGGGTTTATTTGAAAAATGGTTGAACTAGTGGGTGGTAAAGTGTAATTTAACCTCTTTATATGTTATACTGATGAAATAAAGTCTCTTTATACATTCTTTTAATTATCCTATATATCTTTTCTCTCTCTCTCCTTTTTTTTTTTTTTTTTTTTTTAAAAAGGTCTGTTGACAAAGAAGTTCATCAATTTGATCAAACAAGCAGAGGATGGTATTCTTGATCTGAATAAAGCTGCTGACACACTAGAGGTTAATATATTTTCTTCTGGTCTAATGATTCCATGCTTTAAAGTTGGATTACTTAATGATGCTTTTGTATCTACAGGTGCAAAAGAGGAGGATATACGATATAACAAATGTTCTTGAAGGGATTGGCCTTATAGAAAAGAAGCTAAAGAACAGAATTCAATGGAAGTAGGAATGCTTTCTATGCCTCTGTCATTGTTGTCATATTTGTTATCCAAATTGTTGAAACTTTTTTACCAACTCCTTTGATGATTGGTCAGGGGACTGGATGTTTCCAGGCCAGGGGAGGCTGATGATAGTTTTGCTAACTTACAGGTTAGGAATGATTCGATTTTCTGCTTAGAATTCACACGGAGATAGTTTTCTTTGGAAGATATAAACACTGAGATAGATTCAGTTTATGATTATAGTCAAGAACTTTCCTTTTCTATGTTAAGTGAGGCAGCTTATGAAACAGATTTTTTATTGTTTTGGCTGAAATAAATGTGTGGTCATCCTGACTTGAATTTCAGTAATCATGTAATTTGCTTTGCAATGGGTATAGGGATTGCATTCAGGTTTATATAATTTATTGCATATACAAGACTTCAAAGGAAATATTAATTCCCGAAATTTGTTGCCATTTGATTTATTTATGTTTCTCATCTGCAGGCAGAAGTTGAAAATCTTACAATGGAGGAGCGCCGGTTAGATGAACAAATAAGGTTTGGGTGCCATGCCTTTGCTGATTCTTCTTTACTGATTAATTGCATTGTTTGTGTTTATCTATTAATTGATTCAATTTTTCTAATTATTGCAGGGAGATGCAAGAAAAACTACGGAATCTTAGTGAAGACGAAAACAATGAGAAGTAATATTTGTGTTACCTTTATCCATATTTTGGTCATTTTGCCACATTTTTATGTTCATAACTTTATTTGATGTGTTTTTCTTGAATCTATTTCCACCTTCATAGGTTGCTTTTTGTCACTGAGGAAGATATAAAGAACTTGCCTTGCTTCCAGGTTAGTGTCTTTATCTATGCATTTTAATAAATATTTTTATATGGTGAGTCTATGTTTTCTTTGCATCTTATAATATAATATTGTGGATTGTAACTGATCTTTTTTTTTTTTTTAAATGCCAGAATGAAACCTTAATAGCAATTAAAGCTCCACATGGCACCACTTTGGAGGTCCCTGATCCTGATGAGGTATTTTGAGAGGGTGTGTAGAGTTACTTAGAAGTTACTAATATCAAATGCATCTTTCTCAATGGAAATTCCCCATGTTCTGTTAGGCTGTTGATTATCCCCAGAGGAGATACAGGATAGTCCTGAGAAGCACAATGGGCCCAATAGATGTTTACCTTGTTAGGTATGCTTACCTTTTTTGGTGGTTCGAAAATCGTTTACCTCAAGGATCACTTTGTTATTGCAATAGCATGGTCTGATGACAATGCCAGATGAAGAAATGATGCTTGACAATTGCAACATGTAATAAAATTGACACTCCTGATCTCCCTTTTCTCTCTGTCATTCTAGTCAATTTGAAGAAAAGTTTGAGGAGATTAATGGTGTTGATGTTGCACCCAAATTTCCACCCAGTCCAGAACTTAACAAGCATCAATCAGCAGTAGCCCCAGAGGATACAGGAAAGGACATAGAGGTGCACGGACAAGATGGTCATGGGCCTAGTTCAGATTTTACTTCCTCTCAGGACTTTGTAAGTGGGATCATGAAGATTGTTCCTTCAGATGTTGCTGTAAGTATCACCTCAGTCTGTGAGATTTTAGTTTTATGGATTTGCAAAGAACAATTGAGACGAGAATACATATATTATTACAAATTGTGAGGAAAGAGTGTATCTTATCATGGCAACAAAGTTTCAAAAGTTGTAGGATGTTATTTTTCAAAATTGTATGCAAATATTGCGTGTTTTCTTTATATTTTTTTGGGTACAAATTATTGCATCTTTCATTGTTGGAGGCATGAAGTTGTTAATATTGATTCTGATTTAAGAAATGAAAGCAAAAGTCTTGGAGCTCATTTGAAGTTTTTTCCCCCCTCTCTTTGCAGTGTAATGCTGATTACTGGCTTTTATCAGATGCCGATGTTAGCATAACTGACATGTGGAGAACAGAACGTATCCTCTCTGGACACCTTAGCCTCCATTTCATTTCGCATGATACACACACACACATGCTCACACACCATCCCGTGGGGGTATGGAAGTTCCATGTTTTTTAAAAATAGAAGAACAAGAAATCTGAGCTTTGTGATGTTTTGAAATTTCCTTGGTGCTTTTACAGCTGGTGTTGAATGGAATGAACTGGATACACTTCAAGAAGATTATTGTATGACTCATGAGCACACTACAACACCAATTCATCCTTCAAACGCAGGTGAGGTGTCTGCTGCATCTAAGCCTGCTGGAGGTTGAAGCTTCTAAAGGATATATTGCGAATTCATAGGGAAAGTAGTGTTCCTTTCCCACTAAGAACCTATGACATCCAGCCATCTCCCTCTTGTATCCTCTCAGTCCCCGAGGTTGGATTGAAGGCTCCATGAAGATGCTTTCTCAATGTTTCTACAGGAAGCTCGTCCGAGGAACTGAGGGGCCAGTCATTGGCACATTGTACAGTTAATATTACATAATCCAAGCGACCTTGTTCAAGAAAAAAATATTGCGGCTTTGCTTAACCCATCTTTGTATATTGTAAGCCTTGGCTTTCTAAAGCACTTAGCTCGTTGTCTATGTTTGGCAAGGAATAAAAATACGCTTCGGAATGCAAATTGTAATAGAATTATGCTGAGTCTCAGGCTGTGTTATCACTTATCGCAATCCGTTCATTTGAATGGTTCCAATGTGCGCAATCCCTAATATTGTTGGTGAAATGATAAGTTTCATCCAAGATCCTAGGGTCATCTTGTTACCTTGTTTCTATCTGTTCCGCTTTCTTGATATTCCAATATTACTGAAAATAAACAGTAATTCACTATTGAACAGTAGCAATTCTAGTATGGAGCGGAAATGGAAATTATAGCAAGATTAGTGACGGACATTCGTTGGATATAGATTGTTTATTATTGTGCATAATTTTCATTATTGTTCAGAATAAAAAGAGGATGTACATGCCCATTAGTGTAAAAGACAAATGTTCATCTGCCAACGGAATTGAAAATATTAGAAGAAGCATATTACAATAAAGCCTTGTTTGGTATTGGAAGGTACCACTACAAGCTACTTATCTTTATCAGCTTTCTTTCCAATCCAACCTGCCACAATTGGGGTAAGAGCTACTGTGGGAGGAAACCTAATTGGAGATGCAGCTTTATGCGCAGCATATGCCAAAGCAAAGGTACCAACTTTTTCGCCGGTCGCATCAGCTGAGATTCCTACCTGAAGATAATAAACATTAGGTTTTAGATCAGTTTGTTTTAGATTAGATTGCAATCTACACTAGGCTTTGTTTAAGCGTTGCACCTTCTGTAGCAAAGCTTGGACATCAATTCCGGCGCCAATTAGTACATAACAAAGAGTGAAAGAGATTAATGACAGAGTAATGGAGGTGGCCAGGTATGCTCCTCCATATTTTGCTAGCAATTCCTTGGCTTGATCACCCTTTGATTTCTGTTGTTCAGAATTACCATTTTCTTCCTCCTTTGAGCTGAAAATCTGCAAAAGACCACAATTTTCATTTAGATAAATCACTCCTCGTTAAAATTAGCAAAGGTAGGAAGAGGACAATGTTGTATGCAGCCTTATATAATTATAAAGAGGCTATTTACAGGATTTGAACCTTGAACACAATTTTAATTTTAGATAGAGTAAAAAAAATGTACTGATTACCTACTAACTATTCCTTGAAGATAAAAAAAACCCATCATTTGCTCCCCCGAAATTGGGGGGAAAAGGAGGCTAAAGGAAGAAATGGAAAGAAAACCTACAATTCAGGGATAAACACATAAGCAGATGACTTCAAAAATAAAACTTTGATCAAGTGGCACATCTTTTGTAGTAAAGGCAACAAGGAAGCAACCCGAATTCTTTTTTACAAGCAAAACTAGTCATTTTTCCCTCACTGGTTCGACAGAATTTTTTCAAGGTTTCTATTTTCTTTCCCTAAAAATTTCAGCAACCAAAATAGTAATATCCTGGGATACCCTTCGAGCATACTTTTGACTTTCTCTAAGTCTAAGCTCAATCCAAATTTAAGCCAAGTAAAAGTGGTAGCTTACTAGCAATTACACATAAACAGGAAACCACCCAAAAAATAAGAACCCTTTGATTAATAAAATTGGAAAATTTTATCAACCACATACTCCTAGATAAGCCAAAGTAGATGAGAGAAAGAAATGGGCACCTTCCATAGACCAGCTTCAAGGCCATACTTCTTTGTAACTTCCTCAGCTGAAGATGGTTGTGAAGGGCTTTTGATTTCCTCTGTTTTCTCTCTAAGAGCTCTAACTCTGAAACCCTTTACATGGGATTTGTGTGAGTGAAATGAAGCATGATTGCAAAATCTATTAGTCTCCTTGCTCAGTAAAGAAGCACAAGAAGGTGGTGATGGGAGTAGCAGAAATGTTGTCATTGTTTTTTACTGTCTTGTACCTAATACTCAAAGCATATGTTCTTTGATGATCAAAATTGTAAACAGAAAAAGATAGAAAATCTAAGAGACACACAAAGTTTTCTGTGCGCTCACTTGAGCCAACAAAGAAATAAGATATTATACGATACTAACGGGACAAAATATCAGGTTTATAATTAGTTTCGTTGTTCACACCCCACTCACATGTAACAATGGGAAAGTCCTCTTGGTCCATTGCAATGGGCTCACAAAATAAGCCCAATAATGAGATGCAGCCAAGGCTTGTGCCTTGAAATTTATTGTCATGGGAAGGGACATATAGCAATACCAGCACAACCAGCACAACAATTACTTCATTTTCTTATATTATTTTTTGTATATCAACAATTTTTATTATATAGACATTGGTTCTTTCTTCTTAGTCCATTCGCTTTGTCAGATGTATAGAACCAACGGGAAAATCAATTCTTGTACCATATTATGCATAATGTACAACTATACATGCTAGTTACACATCGAGAGAAAAGATAATTTGATCTTAGATTTATATTTTCACAATAAAGGTTTTTATTTATTTATTTATTTTTGTGGCTAAGGCATTGTATTTTTTTTTTTTTTAGTTTCCTTAAGGTATTCTCCGGCCGACCGTCGAAGACTAATCCTTTTGAGGCATAGAGATCACCGAAATGGATTTTATCTCTACCAATAAAGTATTTTTCATACACATAACCAGATACTACATTTTTAACTGAAGTTATCTTACAAATTTATTTACACCCTTCTTTATAAATTTATTTGTAATGACTTCACAGTAAAAATATTTACCATTCAACCAAACACACAACAACAATTTACTAATTTTCTCTCAATTTCATTTTTTTTTTCATTTTATATCCCGTACCGATTTAATTTTTGTTTAAACGTTAAAGTGATCATACTGTTGCTTTCTTAATTATATTGAGTGTGTAATGATAGTTTATACAATAAAAGAAGTAAAAAAGTATTAATATCTTAGCCCAATATTGAAGCGTTTTCCACCAAATAATTAAAGTGTGATTGATTCTTACTACCTACATGTTTAATTAATTTAAAATTTCAAGGACACGTTTTTTGCATAAATTGATTTGGGTAGACTGCACATATCTAGACGTTCTCTATGCATGGGGGTCCTATATAAGACTTGGCCTTATTTTAGTGTATTATACTCATAATACATTGAAAAATCTAAAAAATAAAAGGACTGAAGAGGAAGAAGGGCACATCGATTAGTGCCTATGATGGAATCCAGTTGATTTAGATAAGACTGCCATTTGTGTCACAGCAAATAAACACATGACTCAGGTTAGCAAATTACATCTACACCATTTGGACCATCACGCCACATCTTCTTCCGAAGAACTTAAGCCATATATGCAATGTATTAATATATGGCGAAAAGAATTCTGATGATACAAGAGAATTCTTTCTTTTACTATAAATACAAGATGTGGTGGATCTCACTATTTATTAAAAAAAAACTGTGGCACACAGTTCGATGTTTTATTAATAGAAGAAAAAATTCTTCAGTAATATGAAAAAAAAGAATCCTTAATATATATAATAGCGGACCCAAATGGTTGCAGATGTCTGCACTTACAGACACAAACTTGAGTGGAAAATTTTTTTTACATGAAATGTGTGATTCAAGTCAAGTAAAATAAAAAATAAAAAAAATAGAAAGATTGAAAGAAAAAAAGGTAAATATATGCCCAACCCAACCAACCCCTACACTTAAAAACTTAAAAGCTTAAATCCTACCATGTTGCTTTGTCTTTCTCTCTCTTTTTTACATAAATTTTATTAGCTCCAAATCTTAATAGACATCAACGATTCCTGAAATTCAATCTTTATCAAGTGGATGAGAATCGTATGGGATTTTTGACTTTTTTGTGAAACAAAAGTGGTTAACTTTGGATCAAATAAACATCAACAAAGGTGAGTTTTTGATCGATTAACCCTTATAATTATACTATATTTTATAAATATCTTTTTGTGGTGTTTATTTTTTTTAAATTATCATTATTGATTATTTTCTTAAAACTTTGGTTGATTCACCAAAGCTTTACTTTTGAAGTGGAAGCAAAAATTAGATCATGATCACGATCTTTAAAAAAATAAAAATCGGGGGCAACGCCCCCAAACCCCCACCCTAAATGTATAGACATAAAGAAAATTTTCTGGATCTAAAGTCAACAGCTCATGAGCTTAATATATTTTTAAGGGATTGCTTTATGTCTTATTTAAACCGATATGCCTTTAATTTACCTTTCTTTGTCTTACATCAAGTTTTAGACCTCATGTAATTTTATAACTAAGCAAACTATATAGTGACTAATGTGTCACACGGCCTTCTCAGCTGCTTTTATTGTTATGCATAATAATTATTTTTTTTAATTTTACCCCTTTAATTTTTTTTAAAAACAAAAAACTGATATCTTCTTATTGCTGTAAAAATTATTATAGGTTCCTCTATGTGCGTGTTCTGAAATCTGAGAGGCTGAAGGCTATAGAGGCCCTGAGGCCCAGCCCAACATCACTCAGCTAGTCTGTTTGTACTGTTAGTGAGTTAGTCTGTTAGTTAGGCTGTTAGTACTGAATGGTTGAGATCATTCAGTTATTAATGTATGGCTGTGATTTATCTAGGCTAAGAGTATATATGCTAGAGTTACACACCTATATGTAAGTTAACTTTCATTTTCAATAATAGATTACAATTTTCCCTTTTCTTCTTCTCTCAAATCTGATACCTCACATGGTATCAGAGCTAGATCTGATCCATGGAGCCAAATCGTGCTGTGCAAAACTCTGTCCATACATTCTCCAATCCAGTCTCCTTTAAGCTAGATGAAGACAATTTCCTGCCATGGAAACAACAAGCATTAGCTACAATCAAAGGTTATGATTTGATCAAGTTCATAACTCAAGAAGTTCAAGATTCAGTACCTGTTGCAAGAACCTCTGCTGAAGAAGGTGCAGAAAGTGTTGGCAATGGTGCACCTCATGCTACACAGGTCACAAATACGCAGACAGCTGCTGTCACTGCTCAACAAGATCAGTTGATCCTTTCTTGGTTACTATCGTCCATGTCTGAGTCAATCTACATGCGTGTAGTTGGTTGTTCCAGCTCTTTCCAAGTTTGGCAGAAACTTGAAGAATTTTTCATGTCTCAAACGAGAGCAAAGATTAAGCAACTGAAAGTGCAGTTAAAGAACATAAAGAAGGAAGGTGATGTGTCAAAGTACCTTCTCACAATCAAGAAAACAGTGGACTCTTTGGCAGCATGTGGTTCACCTGTTGATTGTGAAGATCATATAGATGCGATACTTGATGGACTAAATGAAGATTATGATGCTTTTGTAACATCAGTTATCTCACGTTCGGATCCTTACACTGTTGGTGAGATTGAAGCCTTGTTGATGGCTCAAGAGCAACGACTGGAAAAACATAGAAGGAATCTTTCCACAAATCTTCAAGCTAATATGGCTCAGCTACAGGTCAGAAGACAGAACAACAACTCCAATTTTAGTAGAGGAGGATTCAATTCAAATAGAGGCAGATTCCATGGCAGTGGAGGAAATTACCAACCTTACAGAGGAAATTACCAACCTTACAGAGGAAGAGGAGGAAGGTACAATGGTAGTGGAGGCTACAATAGACCTCAATGCCAAGTTTGTGGCAGGTTTGGCCACTTAGCTCTTGATTGTCATCACAGGTTCAACCAAAGCTACCAAAGCTCACTGAAACAGAATACTTCCTCTAATCTGCAAGCCAATATGGCAGTAACTAACAGCAACAATGCTGCAAGGCAGCAAGAAGATGACACCTCTGATTATTTTTCCCTCACTGACTCTAGCTGGTATCCAGATTCTGGAGCCACAAATCACTTCACACCAGAATCCTCCAACCTGTTGCAGAGAACCACATACACTGGTCAGGATGCTGTTCAAGTAGGTAATGGATCTAACCTAAAAATCAAACACATAGGTCACTCAATTCTATACTCACCTTTTAGTTCAAAATCCTTTACACTGTCAAATCTTCTGCATGTTCCTGGTATGTCCAAAAACCTGTTAAGTGTTTCACAGTTTGCAAAGGAACATCAAGTATTTTTTGAATTTCATTCTAACACCTGCTATGTCAAATCTCAGGCTACCAAGGAGATCCTTCTCCAAGGCAACCTTAAGAATGGTCTATATGCTTTTGATGGAGCACAGAAGCCTTCAAGGTTTTCTACTGCAGCTACTTCAAGTTCACCTCCACCTTGTGTTCCTACATTTTCTGTAGCTAAACCTATCCTATCTTGTAATAATACCTCTAAAGTTTCTACTTTAGATCTATGGCATTCGAGATTAGCTCATGCCTCTTTTCAAACTGTCAAGTTGGTTCTTAAACATTGTAACATACCATTTGTCAATAAAGCTGATTCCCAATTATGTTGTGCTTGTTGTATGGCCAAAATGCACCAACTTCACTTACCAACCACTAACACAGTTTACTCCAGTCCCTTGGAACTTGTCCTTACTGACATTTGGGGTCCAGCACCTATTGAAAGCACTTTAGGTGCTCGTTACTACATCCTGTTTGTAGATGCATTTTCCAAATATACTTGGCTTTACCCTATGACAAACAAATCCCAAGCTTACAATATTTTCATTCAGTTCAAAACTATGGTTGAATTACATCTTAATACTAAAATAAAATCTCTCCAAAGTGATAATGGCAGAGAATTCCTTAAATTCACTCCCTATCTACAACAACAAGGTGTTATCCATCGTCTTACATGTCCCTACACTCATCAACAAAATGGCCAACCCGAAAGAAAGCATAGACATGTTGTAGAAACTGGCCTAGCTCTCTTAGCTCAATCCCACTTACCAACCAAATACTGGGCTGATGCCTTTCTTTCTGCTGCACACGTTATTAACCTTTTACCCACCCCCAACCTAAATAACAAGTCTCCATTTGAAACCCTGTTTCACAAAACACCTGATTACTCATTTCTTAAAACCTATGGTTGTGCATGCTATCCCTACCTCAGACCCTATAATAGGCACAAAATTGATTTTAGATCAGAAAAATGCACCTTTATTGGCTACTGTACAAATCAAAAGGGTTACAAATGTTTAAAACCAACTGGTCAGGTCATTTTTGCACGACATGTTCTCTTTGATGAGTCTCAATTCCCTTTTCTTCAATCCTCAGTTTCTCCTACACTCTCAAACAGTGAGTCACCCACTTTTCTCTCTACTCCTGCTATCCCTATCCTGCCTACTAATACCAGTCCACACAATGTAACTGTTCCTTGTCCTGTCCCAATCATAGCTCCTATTACTCACCCCTCTACCTCTCCTAATTCTTTAATGAGTGATTCTATTAATGATTTTTCTGTTAGCACATCTAATCCTACTTGCAGATCCTCTATGTTATCTGGCAACGGTTGCAGGTCTGCTCCACCTACAAGTTCCTGTGGCACCTCCAACTCATCCTATGCTTACTCGAGCCAAAGCTGGCATCTTTAAGCCAAAGGCATACTTAGCCTCTTTGGAACCTACTTCTGTATCTCAGGCTATAGCTGCACCCCACTGGTATAAGGCAATGCAAGAGGAGTATGCAGCCTTACTCAAAAATAATACTTGGAAACTGGTTCCTATGCCTTCAGATAGGTCTCCAATAGGCTGTAAATGTGTATTTCGCACCAAATTTCATCCTGATGGCAGCATCCTAAAATATAAAGCCAGGCTAGTGGCTAAGGGGTTTCACCAACAAGAAGGTTTTGATTATCAGGAAACCTTTAGTCCTGTGGTGAAACCTGCTACCATTCGGATTGTCCTCACTGCTGCTCTCTCTAGAAAATGGCTTGTTCACCAGCTGGATGTGAACAATGCCTTCCTGAATGGTGATCTTCAGGAAGAAGTATACATGCAACAACCTCCAGGTTTCATTCATAAAGATAAAACCTTGGTGTGCAAGTTAACTAAGGCCCTATATGGCCTCAAACAGGCACCACGTGCCTGGTTTGACAAACTCAGTGGCACCCTACACAGACTGGGTTTTGTCACTGCCAAATGTGACATTTCCCTATTCATCTCCATTACCCCTACTGCTACTCTATATGTCCTAGTCTATGTTGATGACATCCTTGTCACTGGTTCATCCTCCTCTGCTATTCAGTCGCTAATTCACTCTCTCAATGATGCTTTTGCTCTCAAGGATCTTGGTCACCTTCACTATTTTCTGGGTATTGAAGTCACCAAGTCTGCATCTGGTGGTCTGCATCTTCACCAATCCAAGTACATTCTGGACCTTCTTAAGAAAGCTAACATGGAGAACTGCAAGTCTATGCCGACTCCTATGATGTCCAGTGCCAAGCTCTCCTCTCGTGATGGATCTCCACATCCTGACCCATCTCAGTATCGATCTATTGTTGGGGCTCTTCAATATGCCACCATTACTCGTCCTGAAATCACATTCAGTGTCAATAAAGTCTGTCAGTTTATGCATGTTCCTTTGGATACTCATTGGAAGGCTGTTAAAAGGATACTACGTTACCTGAGTGGGACGATTTCTCATGGGTTAACCATCAACCCATCATCAAATTTTCACCTGGCTGCCTATTGTGACTCTGATTGGGGCTCGGATCTTGATGACCGGCGTTCCACAAGTGGGTTCTGTGTCTTCTTGGGTTCAAATCTTGTCACATGGTCTTCTAAGAAGCAGCATGTGGTCAGCCGCTCGAGCACTGAGGCGGAATATCGTTGTCTTGCTGCTACCGTCGCTGAGCTTACTTGGATCCAGTCCCTTCTCTCCGAACTTCGCATCTGCCTCCCAAGATCTCCGGTTATCTACTGTGATAACCTCTCTGCTGTTCTCCTCACAGCGAACCCCATTTTCCACTCTCGGACCAAGCACTTCGAGCTGGATCTCCACTTCGTCAGGGAGAAGGTGCTCAGCAAGGCTATGTCAGTGCACCATGTTCCAGCCGTTGACCAAATCGCTGATGGCCTTACCAAGGCTGTGTCTCAAGTCTCTTTTCTTACGTTTAAGTCCAAGCTTCGCGTGCTGGACTCCAAGTCCAAGCCCTCTTCAGCTTGCGGGGGAATGAAGGCTATAGAGGCCCTGAGGCCCAGCCCAACATCACTCAGCTAGTCTGTTTGTACTGTTAGTGAGTTAGTCTGTTAGTTAGGCTGTTAGTACTGAATGGTTGAGATCATTCAGTTATTAATGTATGTCTGTGATTTATCTAGGCTAAGAGTATATATGCTAGAGTTACACACCTATATGTAAGTTAACTTTCATTTTCAATAATAGATTACAATTTTCCCTTTTCTTCTTCTCTCAAATCTGATACCTCACAGAGGCCAATGATGCCATTACAGAGTGCATTTGGTGGGTTTGCTACAACGGGTTAAATGTAAGGCTTAACATGCAAGAGAAAGTTGGTGGCTTAGTCGTGTTGGAGCTTAATTTGTTTTTAATGTTCCTTGTACGAATGTACGATGCTTCAGATGGTTTAAAATTGCATTTCCAAATAGCACAATATATAATGTGGTCGAATACTATCCCAATATTAAAGGTACACCATATAATATTAAACTTATGATGTAATACTTTAAGCCCTGATGGCATAATCTATAAGCAAGATGCTAACACATAATTAATAATTTGAATACTGTACGTGGAGAGACTTTAATGTCATATCAAACTCAAAGCTAGTTGCTGGCTAGACGGCAAGACCTAGTATTTCTCTGCTAAATAAATAAAGCAAACCGAGAAAAGAAGACAAGATGAAAAGTTAAGATTTAATTTAATTTAATTTTTTAAATTTGACTATACTATATATGGGTACCGTATCATTGTTTTAACAATGTGTAAATGAATTGTGAATCAAAATATCCAACTCAAGTTTTTTAGCAATACAAAGGGACTAGAAGAAACAATTAGCTATTTCTGTATCTAGTAATAAATTATAACCGGCGGAAAATATAAAATATAGTGTTTAAAAAGTATAGCAACAATTGTAGCAGCGAGTAGCAAGTAGTTGAATAAATGTCAAGTAGCACTTTTCAAAAAAAAAAAAAAAATGTCAAGTAGCATTTTATCTGCTTTAACGGTGCTACAAAAAAAAGTAATGATATTAGTAACGGCAGAGTATATATATAGTTTGTTTCCTTGGAAGCCAACTTTATAAACAAAAGAAGCTTCCTTTTTAGTTGAAGGTAATTTTCGTATTATTATTACGCAAGAAGTTTGTTGTAAATTAAATAACGTAGGGACAACAAATTAGTCTTTTGAAAGTTTAAAGAGTTCTCTGTTTTGTTGATGTGTTATCGTCATACGGAATTAACTAAAACGGTGTTGATTGACCAAATAAAAATATTTAATCATATGAAAATTAATTTCATACTTACGTTATTGAAAACAAATTAAATCGATCCAATGATGGATTTATCTATTTTCTTCCCGAAGATTGATCAAATGATCAAATGATTTATACTCCTACGTCAAGTCAAATACCTTAATAAAACCCCTCCCTCTAAACTCCAACCCTTTTTATTCACCAAACATTTCCAAAAGAGTCTCCAATCTTCAATCCCACCTTCTTCTCCAACTCACATTAATTTCACTTTATCCTCTCTTTTTTTGTGTTTGCACCTCAAAGCTCACCACAAAGTTAGTTTGAAAAGGAATCCTACCAACAATACCACCATCTAGCTACACTTTGTTGTACTTTTGATTCTCATAACAAAAAAAGAAGAAGAAGAAGCAAAATCAGTGTCCTCTCTCTCTTTTTTCTTAATTTCTCTCTATAAATATTATATCTATTTTGTGTGTGAGGTGAGAGTGTGAATACTAATTTATTAGGTTAATGTCTTCCAACAAGAAAGGACTTTTGAGAACCGTTTTCACATCAAATGGAAGCTGTGGCTGTGGCAAAACAAAGGCCTTTGAAGTACATGAACCAATCCCCAAACCCAAAATCTCCATTCACAAAAAGACAAACCTCAACACCATGGCTTCTTCAACCACAACTTCAGGGGAACACAATAATAATGGTAATGATGAAGACTTCACCTTCACCTCCACCACAATCTCTGAAGCTGATGAAACTAGTCATGATCATGACCATAACAAGAGCCCCAAGAACAGTAGTAATGTTGAACCAAAACGAAGCCCTCTCATGGATAGCATGGCCTTTGTGAAGGACTCTGCGGATCCATATCATGATTTCAAGCACTCAATGCTTCAAATGATCTTTGAGAAGGAGATTGACTCAGAAGATGATCTTCAAGATCTTCTACAATGCTTTCTTCATCTGAATGCTCTTTGTCACCATCATGTCATTGTTAAAGCCTTCAATGATATCTGTGAAGAAGCTTTCCCTGACAAGGTTAGTACTACACCTTCTGCTACTGAAACATCTCCATCTCCATCTCCATCTCCATCTCCATCTCCATCTCACAGGGAACCGCAACATCATCGTTCGAAAGAATCAGTGAATATGCCAATGGATCCATCCTAGGCTTAGTCCATACACGTGTGTGTGTCATGTGAAAGCATTGAATTCACACGTGGGAAGAAGCTGCATGTAAACATCATGGTTTTAAATTGGCTCATAATGAATTCCTTTGTGATCAGGGTATGATTATGTATGTGGGGTTGAAAAGACTATTGTAAAAGAACATATATATATATATATTGGAGAAAATTGTAAAAAAATATTAAAATTTGGAGCTTTGAGGATCGAATTTGGTTGTATAAGTTTCGTGGTATGTATAGACAATGGTTCGATTGATATTTTACTTCATTTGCTTCCATTACTTTTAATTTATCAATTAATCAATTCAAGTGTTTAAGCTTTTTCAAACAACCATTTATTCTAAGTGATTGGGCATTCAATATATATATATATGTGAATGATATGTGGGTTACAAGATTCTCACTTTTGTTGATGAAATATGTGCTGTTAATTTGTCATTTCAATTTGGTGTGCTACCTTTATCCGGTTGGTTTATGTTTTGGAGGACATGTATATAATACCTTAATCACGTTTTTTCTTGTAATTGCTACATTTTAGGTTGCAACTACAACGTCTTAATTCATCACATATAAGGTTTATTAATAGTGATATATTATTAATTAATTTTTTTTAATATTATTATCAGATCATATATAAGCTGTCATATTATTACAAAAATTTGATTATAATAATAAAAACTTAAAGGAAAATTTCTTATGATATACATATTATTGATGATAATATAAAAAAAAATTTAGACAATTAAAACTTGACCTGGATGTATTATGCTTAAATAGTAAATAGCCTTTTTCTTATATAAAAGTAGTGAATAACTTACCTTTCAGTATTGTATATTGGAATGTGGAAGCGATGAAATATAAAGGTTACTTATATTTCAGTATCTCAATTTCCAAACAAGAAGTTTTTTTTTTTTTTTTCTACATGAACAAATGACATTACTTTTGAAATAGTTGTGCATTTGAGATTATTAAAAATTAATACATGCAGATATGTTATATTGATAATAAAAAATTTGATCCTGAAATAGTTGCATTTATTTGTTAAAATTGATTAATAGTAGTTAGTTAAAGTATCTAATAGCGTAAGATGATGGAAATGGGCCGTAGATGTTGAAATATCCAAACGGAAAGTAATATAATTTCTTACCTACGAAAACCAAAACTTAAAATAAATACTACGTTTTTTGTTTTTTTCAGTGAAGAAAGCATTATTAGCGGATGGGCATATTTGATTAGGACCCATTCAAATCTAACAAGGACACTCATCAATTTAAGGAAGCAAAGTTACTCCTCCTCCTTCAGTGGACTTTCGTAAAGCTTTTTTATTCTGAATATAAATTTTAATTGTTTGTATTTGAATTTACTTATATTATATTTGAAAGAGTTTTAATCAAAACCTTACAAACGACTTTAAAAATTAAAATTAAAATTATTCCTGAAAAACTAAGCTTTGCCAAACACGCACCCTAAATCACCTATGTATATTATACCATATACAAATCACTCTCAATGATCTCAACTAGAGGAATTAATACAACGGGAAATAATTTTTCTTATCTATTAGCCATAACCCAAAAAGCCAAAGAAATTGAAATCACCATAAATTATAAATCTGCTATAATCAACTATGTGCAAATTCGCACGCGAGACGTCATGCTTGAAAAATATGAATTTGAAGCCTTGATGGGCCCAAGCTTCAATCTCAATTGAAGATATATATGCTATAATTATCCTTCAATGGATATTTAATTTGGTGGGACCAATGGTTTTCTTCTATCGATCCCTGTCTTCTTTGCTTCTAAAATTGCACTCAAGTGCCAATCAAATTGAAGAGCTTTAACCTCACTTGCGGAGGGCATGTAGCAAGTTCAATCAAGATACTTCTAATACCAGTCTTGCTTTTTAAGTGACAATATGATTTTGTTTTTGTTGCAATTTGCATCATTCATTTATTAATGTACTTAACTTTTTGGTAGAGTTGATGCATGGAAGCTAAGCAGCTGGGGTGAGAGCATGTATTCGAATCTTCTCAGTATCATATTTGGGGAGGAGTTTAAAGTCTTAATTCTGGATCCGCCCCGAATCAGATTAGTTGCAAAACAATGAACTGATTGGAATATTTTCAAAAAAAAAACTTTTTTGATTGAAATGAGTTACCATCAAATAGAGTTGATGCCGAGCCCCATCGCTACGTAGCATACATATTTATTAGCTAAATTTGCGTATTTTAAAACGTATAAATATATATTATCGGATATTATTAATGAATTTATTATGATCATTTTGTTATTTCAATGTGCTACTTGATAGTTCTCTTTTATAAACGCTCATGTTAGAAAAGTTAATCTTTTTAGTTATAAAGGAGATTCCAATACCTAACCAGTTTTTTTCGTCGATGATGGAAACGGTTGATGCAAAAGGAAAAGAAGAAGAAGAAAATGTGTGGGAATCATTTTGGACTG
The DNA here is from genome assembly GCF_033153095.1 of Gastrolobium bilobum. Taxonomy (NCBI): domain Eukaryota; kingdom Viridiplantae; phylum Streptophyta; class Magnoliopsida; order Fabales; family Fabaceae; genus Gastrolobium; species Gastrolobium bilobum. Next base: position 100,923 of record NW_026895530.1, on the reverse strand, counting down.
AGCCATTTTTTAGTGGGCAAGTTAGACTAGATATGTTTTGGGCCAATATTTTATGTTAGCCTAATTCAACTCAATGGTGATGAATGTGGGTTGGGCAAACTAGCCCACTAGCTTCCCAAATTTTTTAAAGATTTAAACCAATGTTATTTAAGAAATTTACGCAATTTGTTTTTGTTCAAATGAAAAATAAATTAAGTTGGACTGAAAAAATTAAAATTAAAATTTACTAATTTAGACAACATATTTTGTCAATTTATTTGAATAAAATAAGAAAAAAATGTTTATCCTTTTAAATGACACAACTTATATCATTTCACTCTCACAAAGAGACGAGACCCACACCTTTATTTTTTTGTCAACTCTCTCTCCTCCTTTATCTATCTCTTCCTCTCTCTTAAAATGACATAACTTTTTTCATAAAATAAATGTATTAAGCTCAACTTTTTCTGTTGACCTTAAAAAAGAATAAAATAAAGGAAGATGATAACTATTGTTGTGTGACGTCTATAAAGTATATGAGAATGGATTCTTTCATGTGAAAAAGTGGTCATGTGATCATATTATTTAATCACAGTCATTCATTGATGATAAAATAAGAAAGAGAAAAATGTATAATTTTTAAATAAGTGATTGTGATTAAATAACATAATCACATAATCATTTTTCACATGAGAGGATCCATTTTTAAAGTATATATATATATATATATATATATATATATATATATATATATATATATATATATATATATATGTGTCAACAACATAGCCGCTTTGAGCAGTAACAACTATCCTTAAAGAGGTGTAAGACTATCTGTGAAGACCAACGCGCACTTTGATTGAACCTCATAATTGGAAACTAGTAGGTTGTGGAATACTAAGGAGTATTACCCTTTTTTATCAGTTAGTTGACATTTTCTGCCCAATAAGAGGTTAAGGTGACTGATTCAACGATGTACTTGGTCTTGGTTGAATATGAAAAAAAAAAAATATATATATATATATATATATATATATTTTTTTTTTCATATTCAACCCGCATAAGTTGACCAATTTGTTTTACCAATCATTATAATTGATATTTGCTCGTGTTTTTTTTTTCTTTTCACGTTTTACATATGGGCTGCTTTAGACAACTTATTTTAACCAATTATCATAACCTTTACCTTTTAATTATTTAACCAGGTTTCTTTCACATGAGAATATCTTTCCTAGTGTGCACATTAACATGACAATACCATTTTAAGAGAAAGAAAGACATAAATAAATAATTAAATTTTATATAAATAATTAAATTTTTTACTATAATTACTTTTATGTTATGATATTGTTATGTTAATAACTATCAAAGGAATCTAAATACAATATTTTCATAAATTAATTCCCTTAAAATTTTAAATTTCAAGTATGGATAATATTTATTCATTTATCTTATGTTAAAATTTAATTTTTCATTCACAATGATCAAGGCGACAAATATCAACTCTTAACTACTTAATTTTAAATTATTAGCTATCGTGTTCAGGTAAGGGACATATAACATTTTTGTATTTCCAAAAAAAAAAAAAACATTTTTGCATTATATTATATTATATTATATTATAAGACAACGGTTTGGAATCAAACCCATTTCATGTGAACGAGTAATGTAACACTTATCACCAGGCTATATTCAATTGTGGGTTAAAATGTATCTTTTAATATATTTATCATATAATTTATTATATAATTTAACAAATTTAATTTAGGCTATATTCAAATGTGGGTTAAAATGTATCTTATAATATATTTATCATGTAATTTAACATAAATTTAATTTAATTAATTGAACTAATAACCCATTACTCAGTAACTAAATCGGATCAATGACCAATTCAGATTTAATAACATTGTTACGAATTATTTTGAGTAACTACTATGTCATTTTTTAATCAGGGGGCAAACCATTGGAGACAACATTATTTAAATTCTATATAAACGTGGCTAAACGAAAATTTACCACGTTTTTCAGACGCGTTGGCAGAAAGGGCGTCACTATTTATGACAGTCATATGATAGCCATGCTTTTTAATATTTATTTAGCCCATGTTAATAATGGTTACATTAACTGATAATTTTTATTTAAAAAAAAATAACAAAGCAGTTTACATCCATTTTCTCTGGGGAAGGACCAATTGCCAGAAAAAAAAGCCATTATATAAAGAAAATAAAAAAATTTATTTTATCCTCCATACATACCGGAACAACACGGGTAATAGTAAAACAATTATTTCATCCTCAATTTTTTGTAATTTTATCCAACAAGTAATACTAAGGGGGTGTTTGTTTCAGAGTATCTCAAAATTTATCTAGGGAAGATGTTGCATTCTCGTTTCCTGCGTTTGGTTGAATGGAATCACAATTTTTACCTATGAAAATGAGTTGCTTATCTAAATTACAAATGCACTAAAAAAGGAACTTTTACACTGTTAAAGAATGCTATTTGCAACATGATATTTCTTGAAAAGATGGGGAAATTGAAAAAGTGGATGAAAATAAAGATAAAAATACCCCTCTTCTTAACCACATGTAACATTCAAAATTTTATAAAAAGGTTACTTCTGTAATTTTTATTTATTTCCTCATCAAACTTTTATTTTCAACCAAACATACACTCAGCATATTTAACTCAATTTCCCCCCACTAATATTTTACAGTACCAAACAACTTTTTTTAAATTTTCCTACCAAACTTATTTTCCAACCATTTCCCTATCAATTACATTTCCCTAGTATTCAAAAAATTTCTCTTCAACCAAACGCCCCCTAAGAGACGAGTAGCCATTAAACTATCGCAGTTAAACATGAGTGAAAGACAAATATAACCGGATTTGTCGGTCACTTGATGTAAGGTTTGCTACGATAAAAAATTTATAATTATGTATTAATATATAGTTATAATATAAAATTATTATTTTTTCTTTTTAGAATTATAATTATGTAGTTTCGAGAATATATAATTATAATATTAATTTTTTTTTCTACGTCACCCGACAATGTCTGAAAAGCTGTTCAGAAAAGAAAAGAAAAACTCTAATATTATAATTATATATTTTCGAGAATACATAATTATAATTATGAAGAGAGAATTTTTTTTTAATATTATAATTATGTATTCCTAGGAATAGATAGTTATAAATTTTTGACCACACCAAACCTTACATCAAGTGATATTACAAATTATTTTGCCATATAACCATATATAACATACAAAAACTATAATTCTAGCCAGATAAAATCTCAATATGCCTATGAAATATATTGTGCACTTCTCCAAAGTTAGAGTTGTACCTGACATTTTCCCCAAATCTGATAATTGAGATCAAATAAAAGATTTATGACCAGTCAAATGTAGATTATACATTCACTTCTTTTAAATGTTTGCTGCTAGCCGCTGCTGTAAAATTAATTATATTGCCTATTTTTAAATAGTGTCCAGATGATTATGTGGTCCAGTCCAATGATCCGGTCACTAAGGCTAAAGGGTCATTTTCCTATATTTCAAAGATATATTTTTAGACTTTTATTATAAAAAATCTTACTCCCTTACAAACACATGTTACAATAATTATATAAACAATTTTTTTTAATTTATTTCATAAATATTGTCAAACATTAGGAAGAGAAAACCCTATTTCCATCTTGAGTTAGATCGTAAATCTACTATTGATAAAATAATCTTTTTTAGGCCTCTAATGTGGCCTAGAACCAACCACCAATTTGTCACATTAGCTTTGCAGACTAATAGTGTAGGCATAGGTCTCATTTTGAATTCACATTTCATCACCTAACAGAGGGCGTTTGGTATATGAGAATATTTAAGATTCATGGGAAACTGAGATTAGGTATCTTATTTTTTCACGTTTGGTACAAAGAAGTGCAAAAATTTTCCTGGGAAAATTACAATCCCAGGATTCTGGTTTACACACACTTTTCCCAATTCAAAATACCATCGATAAGGTGGTATTTTAGAAATCCCACATGGTGGGAAAATGGACACAGATTTCTCAAACAAAATTACCATGCTTAGTTAGCCCTAGCTTTGCTTTGTGTGAAACAAAATCAATTTCCTTTGAAACTTGGCATTGTTTTGTGTGGTTCACCAACAAATCGATTTGCTCGTATATGTTCGTCGATGTGCTTCACACCGCATTCGAGCTGTCTCCGCGATGAGTTCTCTTCCTCGACTCTCTCTCACTCATGCGAGTTGTCTCCACAGTTTCTCAAACTCATCACTTTCTTTACCGACTTTATTTTTCGTTTTTGTGAATTTTTGTAGTATGGCATTCTGTGCTCTTTCTATATGAAAATAGGGATGGCTTGTTCCCATTTGTATTTGGTCATTCCAGATCCGAGTTTCTGATCTGAGCTTTTTTTCTCGAAAAGGACGTTGCGTGTAAAGCAGGTTAGTGCCTTATTCATTACTGTGACGCAATTAGGACTCACTTTCAGGTCAGTGCCTTATTCACCCCTTTACTTCTCTTTCAACTTTGCTTTTCATCACCGTCATAAACACAGAGCTTCTTTTACTTTGTCTTCATATGGGGCATGCATTTTTATACTATGTTGAATGTTATATTTTTGTGGATACTAGTTTGAGACTTTAACAATCAACATTTGAAGCTGTATTTATGGTATGTGTGACAACCCATTTTAAATTAGTTGTAAGCATTTAAACTTTAATTTTCTTAGGATATTTGCCCATGGTGGTTTGACCATGGTTGTAAAGTCATTGTAAAATTTCATATAATTGATACAATTAATTTAAAATAGTATCCTTGAGATTTGTGGTGGAAATATATGTTCCTGGAAAATTGAATGTGAATGTGTTCCAACATGTTATTTAGTATATGAACATTGATTCAAGAAGTGAATGTCGTATGGAAACAAGTCTAATTTCTTATGAATTGTAAGGTTATGATGATTGTATGATGTATTTACAAGACTATATATTCTATGAATAAGGCCTCATAATGTTGTGAACCTTGTGTTATAATGGAAGAGTATAGCCAAGTAGTGTGTTTATGTGTGAATGCATTTAAAGAAATTTCATCATGCTATGAATAATGAATGTGGACCGCAATATGAAAGCTATTATGTTTGATAAGGAAATGAATGTTCGGTCATGAAATTTATCTCAAGATGAGATATAATGCTATCCTATGTGGCACTAGAAAGACAATATTTATACTGGCATGTAAATCATGATGAGTTATATGAATTATTAGTTCTTCTTTGTGAAATTAATCAATTATTTTATTTGAGGTGAGTGTATGTTGTCATTGTTAGTATATGTTAATGATGTTTTAGGTCTTTGTGAATATGATAATGTAAGATATATAGTGGCCATGATTTAAATATGTTTCCTTTCAACTAAACCCTTCTCCACCATGTTTAAATATTAAAAAGTTAAGTGATTACACTATATTGATTGTATGTGGCCTGAACATTGTTTCCTCAAAAAGACAAGGAGTGCTTGAATTTCAAATGTTTCCAAATCACCTTTTTGACCACACTCACCATTACACGAATACCACAGTTACTGATGAACCTAGAGACATTTCCATATCTAGTAGCATCAATGACATATCCAAACAGTTCTTCGGTCATTCTACTCATATTAGTAATATAAGCATCTATGTCATAGAAAAAACTACAATGTTCTTTGCCATATTTGGTATTGACATAAATCGATTTTGTAAAAGAAAAGAAGAAACATTAGGTAACTAAAATAAACTACTTCATGAAGAAATGTAAACATTTTGCACCTGTTGCGTGCCTCTTGCTCATCTAAAACCTCAACAATGCAACCTTCTTGTAGTTTTGTAGAGTAATTATCAGCATGAGACAAAAATATTTATAAATTTGTAATGTAGAAATAGAGAAAATAAATGTCTGCAATATATCCTATATAATTAATTTGAAAAACTTCAAGGGAAGATCCTAAATGATGATATTGACAACAAAGTTAAGTACACATAAACACAAATATATTTCGTAATGGAGGAAAGGGGAAAAAAGACATAACACCTAGAAATATAGAAATCCAATTAGTAAGCAGAAAGAGATAATGTATTCAGGAATTATAGCATATAGCCATATTGATGCCAAGCAATGACTAACATAATTGGAACAACTCATATTTTGGACATAATGGTAACACGCAATTAATGCAATTATTTTACTTGCAATATTATTCGGCCATTCTTATCATATATGGGAACCTGCCACAGATTGGGTTCCCAAAAATGTCTTTTGCATCACCATAGTAATTATCAAAAAGGTAGATAGACATGATCACATGGTCATAAAATATGCTTTTATCACTCATGTGGTCACCATCACCTTGTTCTGAGCCAAATTTAGAAAACATTAAAGAACTCAAAGTTATAAATGATTTACCTATCACATTCTTCACGAAGATAGGTAAGAGCAGGAGCAACAACTAGAACTATATTAACTCTTTGCTTCTATGAACGGACATTTGAAGAACGCAATCAGAAAGCTCTGTAGGCCAGTACAAATTAATAACTACAATAAACATACATACATGACATAATCCCACAGAAACAGAGTAATGTGTAGAGTTATACTACCAACATATTTTGGAAATCATATGCTACATCAAACGCTTCTACATCATTAAGGCTCAACAAAATTATAACTCTACATACCATTACAACTTGGTAATGCACAAAATTCAGCATACCATTAAATTACAACTCAACAAGATTTTTACATCTTATATAAGACAATCCCAAGTATTATTTGATGTACAATTAGCAAAACCACCAATAGTTTCAACAAATTATTATTCTTTTTGTAGTTAGAGTAAGTGGGTTCATCAAGCCACTCAAAGAAATTACACTTCTCACTTGTTTCGAAGTTAGGACATCCAAAAACTTTCCTTCCTAGATTCCTTGTTGTCTAAGACTTCCGCAACACAACCCTCATTCCACAATCGCACATCTTCACCTTCGATGAGGATGAAGATGAAAAATGCCCGAAATATACACTTTCACACCCACATATGCCAGTCACATCTCCACCCATGCTACATTCGATCAAAGTTGATGTTGTTTGCAAACAATGAATATTCCCCCTACAACAAAAATCACATGAAAAATTATTAAAACACACGACCGTCCAAAACATTGAACTACAGTTGCAATCAAAAGCCTTTCCATCATAACAAACTTCATATGTTTTTTCTCAGACCCAGAATAATGAAAGGCAAAACAAAAACTAAAAAAGAAATAGAGAAAACAATGCCCAGGTAATAAAACTGCCTCATAAAGCTCAAAGAAACAAACTTTGAGGTTTACATGGGATATACCAACAAATGGTGGTAGCTGAAGTAATGAACAATGAATCCCATATGTAAATAGAAAAAATAGAAGAGTTAAAGGGATCTCCTCCCCAATGATTCCACACGAATAAAGAGTGTTAGGGAACCAACACATGAGAGATAAAGAGTGCACATAACAGAGAGCAAAATGATCAGAAATGGCACGTTGAAAGACAAAAAAGAAGACAAAGACCTGAACTTGAATGCTTGCGTGTCTAAGGTCCTTGTTGTCGATGAACAATGAACGGTGTGTTGACAACTGCACTCTCTTGTTCCACTCATCTCAATTCCTTTTCATCCAAAACACAATCAAGTCTTATGATAGAGACAACATTTGAAGTGTTAGGGGAGATGTTGAAGAAAACCCAGGGACCAAAGAAAATCGTGTTTGAATGAAGGTGGGTGAAGAAAACCCAGATAAAAAACCTGTGTGTAAAAAACACTATGTAAATTGTGCTTCAATAAAATAATGAAGGTGGGGTTATTTTTGTAAAATAACCTTACATTCCCAGTAATATTTCACAATCAACTAAACATAGAATCAGTGAACTTCAGCCAATATTATAGGTAATATTTTGACCTACCAAACAACATTTTGGTCACATTCTCAAAAAACTCACTTTCCTAGCATATTGGGAATAAAAAATTTCTTCTCTATCAAACGCCCCCTTAGTTTTTAGGTTGGTGTAGACACGTGTCTTATCACCTTGATAAAGCTTCCACGACAAATGGACAAGTTTCTTCTAATTGCCTTCGTTGCCTCGGGATGGACTCACATGCATGAAATTCACAATTCACAATTCACTCTTTCTACATTTATAGGGTCCAACACTCGGTATGCATCTCTATGTTATGACCTATTTACAAAGTATGAGACTTGAGTCCCTCATTAGTTATATGAGTGACTAATGTAGGATTTATATGGACTTTGAGCTCTCCTATCTTTTGGGCTAGCTTTTGAGGTGAAACTATAAGGTAGGAGAGCCTACAAAAAAAGGAGGCAATGAATATAGAAATGGAGGCCCTACAAAAAAATTCAACCTGGGAACTTGCCTCTTTACCCAGTGGAAAAAGAACAGTGGGGTGTAAATGGGTGTACACTATGAAACTTAAAATAGATCAAAATATTGACAGGTATAAACAAAGATTAGTAGCAAAAGGATGTGCACAGAAGTACGGAGTTGACTATCAGGAAACCTTCGCCCCAGTGGCTAAACATAACACTGTATGTATTCTCATATCTATTATTGTTAACTGGGATTGGCCTTTACAGTAATTTGATGTAAGAATGCCTTCCTAAATGGAATCTTAGAGGAAGAGGTTTATATGGAGCTTCCTCCAGGTGTAAAACAAAAACCTATACATGAAGGCAAGGTCTGTAAATTGAAGAAATCTTTGTATGTGTTGCAACAATCCCCAAGAGCATGGTCTGGAAGGTTCACAGCAGAAATGAAGGTAGTAGGTTATGAGCAAAGCAAATCTAATCACACCTTATTCATTAAGAAAAGAAAAGGAAGGTGACCACATTGATTGTATATGTGGATGATATGGTCCTAACAGGTGATGATCCGGAAGAAATGAAGAGACTATAGACATACTTAGCAACTAAATTTGAGATTAAAGACTTGGGGCAATTAAGATACTTCTTAGGGATTGTCTCACATTCAAAGCAAAGTATTTCTCTCTCCCAATGAAAATATGTATTGGATTTGTTAACTGAAAGTGGAATGTTAGCTTGCAAACCTGCTAAAACACCGATGGAGATGAATCATCAGCTTAAGATGTCCATTGGAGAAAATTTGGTTGACAAAGGTCGTTACCAACAATTAGTGGGGAGATTTAATTTACCTTACCATACCAGGCCAGACATTGCATATGCAGTAAGTGTAGTTAGTTAGTTTATGCATACCCCAAATGAATATCACATGAATACTGTGTACAAAATCTTGAGATACTTGAAGGGTGCCCAGGAAGAGGACTATTGTTTACAAAGAATACGACATTCATTGTAGAAGGATATACTTACGCAGATTTGGCAGGAGATCTACCTCAGGCTACTTGACTCTCGTAGATGGAAACCTTGTTACTTAGAGGAGTAAAAAATAAAAAGGTTGTGGCTTGATCAAGTGCTGAAGCTAAATTTAGAGGAATGTTACAAGGCCTATGTGAACTCTTATGGATCAAACAAATGTTGGAAGATCTATGAATTGGGTGTACGGAACCTATGAACTTATTTTGTGACAACAAAGATGGTATTCAAATACTTTAGTGAAAGTAATCGAATACTTTCTGGGGAGCTGGAGTATTCAAATACTACTCGTGGAGTATTCGAATACTTCCTGCAGAAACAACATGTAATGAGTTAAAATGAGTAAGAAAGACTTAATCACTTAATGGAATCTGAGCTATGATTATTGATGATTAATTATGATATGGACAAATTATTACACAATCATGTACTGTGGCTGCTTATTGAGAATCAACCTAATAGAGAACATATTATTTTGGACCGACTGGATGGCCTTGTCCAGTTAGCTCAATTGGCTGGCCGACCATGCCTTAAGCACTAATAATGTGGAGCATGAGACCCCTTATTACACGTGTTCCCCTACATTTCCAACAAATTCTTGAGTTTTGCACATCAAGGGTCATGCAACCTCACATCATAGTGAGGTCCACATGACTGAAACAATTATGACATCACACTTCCCATGTTAAAATGAATCTCCTCTACCCTATAAATAGATGGTTTTGCCTCACCAAAATGGATCATCTTCTCCATCATTTAAGTTAGTCGTTATTATGCTGAACTTCTACCATAGTCATAACCGAGTCCAATGCTCCTTCCCCTCACACTCTCAATTTACCTTAGGCTAGTACAATAACTCTTAAAAGCTTTGGTTCATATCATTGCCTCCTTAGTCATTAGATCAACATATTTTGCCCATTCAAGAAACAAACTTCCTTCATTTTTATTATCGGGCATATTCAAATATTGATTAATTTGAGTTGACAAATTAATGAGTCCTCGTGTGCTAATTACATTGGGTTTGCATTAAATTGTTAAGTTTTAATTTGTATTTAAAACACATTTTTTAGGTTCAAACAAAGATATCCAACAATCATCAAATGAAAATTCCCCTTTCAAGAAAAAATTGAGATATGAAAATAATAATATTTCCCCCCCAAATTTTAATGCAAAAATTGGGTGAAACTATGGATGGATGCACTGAGTAAGCTAGGATTACTTGAATCCAAGTCATTCCTCAATGATCAAATTTAAATGAAAAAGAAACATCTGAACCAAAAATACTCGAATTAACACTTAATGATAAGGCGTTCAATCAAATCTTGGGATTTTTATAAGTAGCAGGCCAACACAAACAAGACAAAGTAAAGTAGTAATCACATTACTATACAAAAATAAAATAAAAATAATCAATTCAATTTTTATTTATACTTAAACTTTTTTTTAATTAACAGAAAAAGAACACCTCTAACCCATACAACACGCCGGCATGTTTTTTATGCTCATCTTTTACAAAATAAGTGTCTCTAATCTTCTGAAACGCGTGCCACGTCAGCAAGCTATCCGAACCGGCCTGGTGGCACTTCCCAACCGCCCGGTCCACGTTGAGTGTTTGGGCAACCCGGTCCAGACCGCCATAGAGTGTCTCACAGAACCGCATCATGTGTTTGACGTCATAAACGCTGTTTCCGAAGATCACATTCACTATGCTCAAAAACTCCTCCAACCGGGTCGGTAAGTTCCGTCGGGTCAGGATCTTCACTAGGTACCCGAAATCGTACGCGCTGTGGAACGTGACCCAACTCACCGATTCGTTGCAGACGAGTCCTGATGACATCATCAACTCCGCGAATCGGGTGCAGTCGGCGCCAGCGGCGGCGTTGCGGGCGAAATCGATCCCCTGGCGGCGGAGCAGGGCGATGGAGTCCGGAGCGTAGGCGTCACGCGCTACATTGAAGTCACGGAAGTTGAATTCCCAGATGAAGCGGTTCTCGGCGGTGCCGAGGTCGGGAAGGTTGCCGGCGGCGTCGGAGAGGGTGAGTCCGACCTGAATAAGGTTAAGGGCGTCGACGTTTGACTTGAGGAGGCGATAGTGATCGGAGGGGCGGAGGCGGTGGTGGTGGTGGTGATTGTGGGGGCGGAAGATGACGCCGGGGAACTCGGTGTCCATGGAGATGAAAGGGTAACGGTCAATGAGTTCGCCGATGAGTTTGAATTCGGATTCTAAATTGGAGGCCCATACATCACGGATCACGATGGGTTTCGGGTTCGGGTCTTCGCTCAGCACACCCATTTAGTTCACTGTCGGTTACAAAGGTTGGACTGACGAGAGAATTAAGAGTGTGTGTGTTTTGGTTGTGGAAAGTGGAATTGCGATTTTGGGTGTGGGAAAGAGGAGGTAGTGGAGTGGGTTTTTATATGAATGAATGAGGAAGTTTAGAAGATGTTGCGTGGAAAGTGGATTTTGTTGATTAAAGAAAGTGATTAAAATTGAATACGCACAAAGACAAAGTGAGAGTGTGAGTGTGTGTGTGTGTGTCTGCAGTGTATTTGAATTGAAAATGTGGGCAATTTCAATGGAGGAGCGAATGGGTTATCAGTGTCAAAGTTCAACGCGTCGAGATACATTGACTGAAGCAAGTAAAGGCTGCTGAGTCAGTACCAGACTTGGTCCATATCGAGGTCCTGATATTAATTGAATTATTATGTTCTTCACGCTGTAGAAAAGTCACTTGTTTAATTGTTTAATCCATCTTATATTATTTTATATTATTATCGTTATATTATATAGAGAAAAATTACTCTTATGTTACATGTGATAACTTTCTCTCCTACACACCCTTCAATAATTGTGTCACATTCTTCTTTTCTTTTCTTTTCTTTTTATTTTTCAGATGGTGGAGCCTACAAATTTATCTCTATGATATGAGATAACTTATCTCCTTTAATATGAGATTAATAAAATTCATATATATAATTCATATTTTTTTTCTTTTTTTTATATGGCCCCATATAAACCTCATACTTTTATATACTTAAGAGATACTTTTATTTCCTTCAAAATAAGAAATATAAGACCTTTTATGTAATTAAAAAAAAATCACTTGTTTTATGCAAGCCGTTTCGACACGTACACCCAAAAAATTTGCATATTCATGCAATCAAACTGGTTATTTGATTGTATGAATACATGTTTGTTATACAGCTATGTAGCACCGATACGGACGCGGGACACGAGATACGATACTCTGATAGGTTAATTTTAAAAAATGTTAAATTTTTACACGTTCGGACACGTTTTGATATTAAATATTATTTTTAATTTATGTAATGTATATTATATTTAATACTCAATAATTTAATAAAAAATAAGAGTAAATACCTTTTTTAGTCCCTAACAAAAAACACGGTCCCCACTTTAATCTCTTACAAAAATAAATTAATCAGTTAGTCCATAACAAATTCAAAATTGACCCATTTAGTTGAAATCGTGGTCCCTCACAAATTCAAAAAAGACCCGTATTAGTCCTTCAAAAGGACTAAAATGGGTCCACCTTGAATTTGTTAGGGACTAACTGACTAATTTATTTTTCTGAGGGACTAAAGTTGAGACCGTGTTTTTTGTTAGGGATCAAAAATGGTCTTTACTCAAAAAATAAAGTTAAACTTATAATACCCATCAATTTTGTAAAGAAACATAAGATATCCCAAATATTTATATTAAACTCAATAAAATGATAATAGTAATCCAACGAATCTAATAATTGCAACAAAAAACGCAATATTTGAATCTTTTTTTGAGTCTCTACAACGCGTGTTGGAGTGTCGGGGAGTGTCAGAAAGTGTCGGACACGACACATCAGGGTTTTTGAAGTGTCGGTGCTTCATAGTTATACACTATTAAAGAGATGTGTTCGCGGTCTAGATTGGATTGATTTTAGAAGCAAAAATCATCTGATTCAATCCCTTCAATTTGATCATATAATTATCTATTCGGTTTGGGTTTTTTTTTTCAAATCTGATCCGATCCAATCCAATTTTTTTCTGTTTGGATTTGATCGGTTTTTTGAAAATCTTAAAATTTGTTTCATGATTATTGTGCAAATAACATCTTTTGTATATATTGACTTTATAAATTTTTTTGTTTGAAATACAAAAGTATTAGTAAATGATAATATAGTTTTTTTGTGGGATAATGAGATATGAAGCTCTACATAGATAAAATTTTATTGATGATATGTGACTAGGCTTTTTCTTGGGTTTAATTAATGGATTAATGGGTCTTGAGTTTAGAAATTTTTGGGTTATGATTGGGAAAAGACCCAAGTAGGTAGAAAGGAATTAATATATTGGATGGATTTGGATTGGATCGATTTTCATCAACCAATCCGAAAACCGATCCAATCCAATTAAAATTTGGGTTTTTTTTCTTCCAATTTTTCAGTTTTTCGATTTTCGATTTATTCGGTTATCCGTTTTTCGATTTCGTTACCGTAGTTTAAATCAGTTTGGATCGGTTGATGAACATCCCTACTACTAAATTTAAAATCCAAAAGTACGCATCTTTCTTCACAAGGCAATGAATACGGGAAACAATTTTTAATTCTAAAAATGTTATATATATATATATATATATATATATATATATATATACAGGAGGAGATTTATCTATAGAGCTTTACTTCTCTCCTATAGTAGGATAAAAGTTATCTTATGTTCTAAGACAAACAAAATAAGACTCACCAATTTTTAGGAAAAAAAAAAGAGAAGCACATCTTTTTATGTAAGTGTAACATGAGAGATGAATTTCATGCAACATGAATATAATTTTTCTTATTTATATTAGGTCAAACTTTTTTTTATTTATAACTAATATTTAACTATTGGCTTCATTTTAATTTAATGGTTAAGGTCATTCGATTTAGTAAAGAAAAGGAAAGATAAAATTTGATATCCATTTATAATTGAATTTTAAGGAAAACAAAATCAAATTTAACTCTTTAGTTCTACTAGTTAAATTAAAAAGTAAGAGACTATTTACAAATATACAAATAAATAAATATATTATTTATTCAAGTTATAAGTTGTTAATATTTCAATATATTTATAATTATAAAAAATTATACATAATCAATTATTAATTAAAAATATAAGAACTTATACAACATATTAAGATTTATTACGTGCAAGGAGCTTCTTAATTCTTTACGCACATAATTTTAACTCACAATTCTATTTACTAAATTAACACACACACACACATATATATATATATATATATATATATATAGGGTTCGCTTTTTCTACAGTCAATGTAGATAATTTATCTACATTGAACTCAAAACGACGTCGTTTTGAGATGGAAATCATGCTATTTTTGTAATTATAATGTATTTCAGGGTTATAATAGTCTTTTTCGTTATAATTTTTTAATTTTTCAACCCAAAACGACGTCGTTTTGGGAGCGAATGTAGATAACTTATCTACATTCACTGTAGAAATATTAAAGTCATATATATATATATAGGGGCAGGATCCTTTGACACCGGTGTCAAACTTTGAAATTTGACACCAAATCCTAACTGTTGATTTCCGCCATTCAACGGTTATCATTTATTGGGAATTACCCTTATTAATTAATCATTAATTGCCAATAAATGATAATCGTTGATTGACGAAAATCAACAGTTAGGATTTGGTGTCAAATTTCAAAATTTGACACCGGTGTCAATGGATTCTATCCCATATATATATATATATATATATATATATATATATATATATATATATATATGGGATATGATATTGTGACACCCAAGTTATGTTACACCCATGTGACACCCAGTCAATCTCACCGTTAGATCGCTTATGTTGATCCAACGGTTATATTTATTTCCATCTTTGTATGGTCATGATTTCCCAAATTTAAAGTGAAAGCATTAAATATGGGAAATCATAACCATACAAAGGTAGAAATAAATATAAAATATTAAATTTGGGAATCATGACCATACAAAGATGGAAATAAATATAACCGTTGGATCAACATAAGCGATCTAACGGTGAGATTGACTGGGTGTCACATAGGTGTAACATAACTTGAGTGTCACAATATCCTATCCCTATATATATATATATATATATATATATATATATATATATATATATATATATATAGGGTAAAACTAATCTTATGTTGCATAAGATAGTATATCTCATTTTGTGAAACAAAATCAAGATGGGTCCCATCTTGGTTTTTTTTATTTTTTATTTTTTAGTGAGTCCCACACTGATTTTGTTTCACAACATGAGGTATACTATCTTATGCAACATAAGATTAATTTTACCCTTATATATATATATGTGTGTGTGGGCTTATCATTTCTCAAGCTGCTTGAGACAATGTTATCTCCGGCCATCCCAAAACTACGTCGTTTTGTTTATTTATTTCCTTATATTAATTGATTCACCTTTGAATGGTTATGATTCCCTTTTTCTCTCTCTTCATTTATCACCATTGATCCATCTTTGTATGGTTATGATTTAGTAGCCGGAGATAACATTGTCTCAAGCAGCTTGAGAAATGATAAGCCCATATATATGTATCATATCGTTTAAAGCGTATTTGGTTAATTTGTTTTTAAACAAAGAAATCTCTCTCTAGGGGCTTAGCCCTTTCCAGCATATTTGGACTAATTTTTCTTCTTTTTATTTTTAGTCATCAGTTTATTTTTTCAATATTAGTGAAGTTTCTAGGAGTCTAAGAGGGTGTATTGGATTAGAATTTTAAAAAACCTTTTTGAGATAAAAAAATCCTACATATTTTAAATGACATTTTGGAATTGGAGAGAATTTATAGACTTTTTTAAAAGACTTTTTTTTACAATCAAGGTTTCATAGGATTGGAGTTTAAAGGATTTTAATAGAATTCATAAGATTTGAAAGGACAATATGGATTTATAAGATTTTAAAAAATCATATAAATTTTTAACAAACATTCAAAATTACAAGAGTCAATACAAAAGGAAAAGGTTATACTTACAACCTATTTTTGTTTACAACATTTTACAACTATATCTTAACTGTTGATTCCTGTCAATCAACGATTATCATTCATTGTAAATTAAATATTAATTAATAAGTTTGATTTGCGAAAATAATAACTATTAATTAACGGAAATCAACGGTTAAGATATGGTTGTAGACAAAAATAGGTTGTAAGTATAATCTTTCCCATAAAAAAAAATAACAAAGAAATACAATGAAATTATTAAGAAAAGTAAAACCAAATATAATTTTCTCAATCAGTAAAACATAATGGGGAAAGATATACTTACCACAAAAAAAGTTTACAACCTTTACAACTAACTTAATCACCATTGATTTCCGTCAATCTAATGGTTATAATTTATTGAAAATTTAGGTCGTATTTATTAATTCCCAATGAATTATAACCGTTAGATTGAAGAAAATCAATGGTGATTAGGTTGATTATAAATGTGGTAAAATTTTTTGGTGGTAAGTATATCCAGCCCTAAACATTAATATAATTTTTAATAAACATTCAAAATTACTAAACAACATCTTTTCACATATCTAATGGGTTGAAAATCATCTTCTTCATTTGGTATCAAAGCTATGCAAATATGATTATAAGTCCCAAATTTTTTTAATTATAAAAATAATTCTAAATTTGCATATAGAACCTAAAGTTCATGATAAAATTTCGTTTGGAATTTTTTGTAAGTGATCTGGAATTTTCTAACCATATATCATATCATATTTTCATTGAATATTCAGAAAATTTTGAATTTGAAATTTTGGGTTTAATTACATGAAAGTTTAGAAAATTTCTCAAACTTTTTTCAATCGATACATTGAAACCTTAAATTTCTTTGGGGCTTTTGAGAAACAAGCTTTTAGTTATTTATTGACACAAAAATTGTTTGAAATAGTTTCCTATATAGTTAAGGAATTTCGTTCATGAATGTATTGTTAAGAAATATAGGGTTCATATTATAAAAGTTTCAAACTTTCTTTAAATTGATATTGTTTCGTTGATGTAAAACGAAAATAATACGAAAGTTCCCCTGTTATTTTTTCACTGTTTTATGTTATTTTTAATACAAAAAGCACATTTTTGTGCCAAGAAAAACTGCGACTCATAGCTTGAAAAATCACTTTTTAAATTTCCAAAATTTCTCAAAAATGGCTCAAAAATATGTTATTTTTGAGATAGAGTATATTAAAATCTCGTTGGTTTGTTGCTTCTGGGTTATTTTGTGATGAAAATCGCTCAAAAATATGTTTTTTTTTTGTTTTGACGAAGCTCCCATGACGGAATCCAATTTCGAGCAGTCAACCTACCGAAAGAAGAAGAAAACACTGCAATAGAAAATCTCAAGAAATCGTAGGGGTTGGGGTGACATTGTGAGAGAGGCATCTTATTTATATTTCTCGCAAAAAAGTCTCACAAAATCTACACCAATAGAAAATCCATTAAAATCGTCTGATTTTTGAATACCACGATATTGTGATTCCATTGTTTAAAATCCTGATTGAATACTAACGGTTTTGGACGGATTCTAAAATAATCCTTTAAAATCCTAATCGAATACCACGTGACTTTTTTTCAATCCATTAAAATCCTAATCGAATACCAACGAATTTTTTTGTCAAAAAACAATCCATTAAAATTATTTGAAATCTCAATCCAATACACCCCCCTAAGTGATTAAAAAAATATAGTAGGTAAGTGATTTAAAACAAAACCGTAGTAGGGTTTTTAGACTTTTCCCAAAATAAAAATATAGAAAGCTTTATATGGAGTCCAACCAAAATAGTTAATAAACAACTAACAAATATTAATTCAAGTGGTAAGGAAATTATTTCTCTTAATCAGAGTCTAGAGTCATAGAAATGAATCTCATAGTACTCTAATCGGATTGAATATAAAAAATAAAATAAAATTAATAAACCAAATCTTTATTTTCCTATTAAACAATAAATTTGTTTCAAAATAATCATTACTATTTTTTTTTGATTTAAACCTTTGTCATTTAAAATACATATTAAAAAGCATTAATAAAGTAAAAATATAATTTAATATAATTGTAGTTGTTCTATTTGAATGACAGAAGTGTCTAGTTGAAGACTAGCGTGTTTATATAGGATATGGTACTCTCTCCAAGGTATCTATGAGTGAGAATACATAGAGGTGTAAGATCGTTGCAAACAGGTATAAACGGTGTTGGCCAAAGGGGTGATGTGTGTGCATAATGACAACATAACAATATATGAGAGAGATTAAATCATACATGTAGGCTTTATCTCTTATTTATAGAATTTACCTGTGGATATTAAAATTCTGAGCCTTTAATAGTCTATGGGCCCAATATATCACTGTATTGCTATCAAACAGGTACCTTTTATATCTTCAAATACTGGCTCTATTTTCTTAATTGTAGCTTAATCTTTGTTCATGATTTTATTTGCAATTATTTTTTCATTTTGCTGCATTTTTGGATTTTAACCTTTGACTCTTAAGTGTGCTTCATACTTGCTTTCTGTTTTTTGGGTTTAATTTTTTTTGAATCTCTGTTGTCAGAAACTGATTGTACCTCATTCTTGCTCTGTCTTTCAAACCCATTCTTTAGTATGAGTAAGATAAGTTTAAGAGGTACGGGCAAACCAACTTGCCCTCATGGTTTTGGACAAAGTGATAAAATTAAAGAGAAGGGTGTTGAATTTATTCAAATCCTCTCTCCAGGTCCAAAGTTCTGGCTTTGGGGTATTCCTAGAATAGAAGAGGAGAAAAAGACTACAATGCTTTAAGGGTACCGAAGTGGAGGGAGTAGGAAGAGATTAGGATCTCGTCCCCATTCAAATTAGGATCGTGATCGAGGTTGAGGCCGTAATTCTGGAACCGCTGGTTAAGATATAAGGTCAATGTTTCCAAGCTCTTCTTCCGAGATGGTGAATCCATCATCTTCAGCTCAGCTTATGAATATCCTTCCAAGATCTAGCCAACCTGGTACTTCTCGTATTATTGAGAATTATAACACCTCACAATTTTAAATTAAGTGTTTAAACTATTAAGTGTGTAATTAAGTGAGGATTAGTGTAAAATTCTGAAGATTAGGCTAAAATACAAAGAAAGGGCAAAACGGTAATTAGCTAACACGCAACCCTAGGAAGATAAAAAAATTGAGTAGAAGGTCTCAGATGTTGAAAATAACCCTGAAAATGGATTCAGAACGAAAAATTGAGTGGATAGGCAAGTTTCAAAAAAATCGGTGAATAGTGTTTTTCGCGGGTAAAAATACCGCGGTACGATTGCACCGTAAAACGTGCCAGTTGAATTTTGAGCTCTAGGTTTCAAATATGAGTTATAAATGGTCTATTAAGTTAGGAAATATGATTGTTGATAAAATCTGATGAAAGTAAGTCATTTTGGGGAAGCGTGCCAACGACGCGCGCAATAGCTTAAAGCAGTGTCTTCTCCGAACGAATGGAGGACTCTGAATTCATCTGATCAAGTATAATTAAAGGAGATTAGTTAATGTTAAAAATTTGAATTTCTAAATAGGTTTTGAATTTACGGACGTTTAATGAAAGTCGGACGAGTTTTAGATCGCGTGAGGTGGCGTGGGACCCACCCCACTTAAAACCACTTAAGTCCACATCACCTTCTTACTATTCATCATCTCCTCACTTCATTCTCTCTCTTCAAAAACCTATCAGCAGCCCTCCTCCCCCCATTCTTCATGAAAATTTTCTTTGATCCATAACTTAGCCGTTTCTCCACCGAATCCATCGATTTTTGTCTTGAATCTTGATGGAAATCACCTTCTAAATACATTGGTACCACTCTTGAGCCTTGAAACTCTCTCTTTGGTGAGATATGGGCCATTTACAGCCACAAAATTTTGGAGAAAAATGATGTTCATGGAGTTGTTTGGAGCTCCAATGGTTTAGGATAGCTTGGAGGAGTCTTGTGCCAAGCTTTTGAGTAAGTTTCTTCACCATTTTAACGGTTTAATCCTTGGATTGAATTCATGAACCCTAAGGGGGAATTTGATGATTTGTGTTGTTAGAGAGCTCAATTGAAAAATGTGTATTAGATGATAATGTCTTAGAATGATGTGTGGGAGCTAGAAATTCCATGAAAATTATTGATGAAAATTATGAAAATTTAACTTAGAAATTTTGAGGAATGTCATGACTTTGAGTTTTGGAATTTTGTTGGGAATTAATTAATGAGTTGTTGTATGATTATATGATGATATAATGTGGTTGTGTGAGGTGTGGAGTGATTAAAAGTGAATGGAAATCCTAGAATTGCCCTAGGTTACAACTTGGCCTTTAAAGGAAAATTAAGGAATTGATGTTGTTGGAAATTGTTTGAGTGATGAATTATATGTTAGAAAGGTAATTAGATGGGTTGTGTGGTGATTGGCAAGTGGAAGAATCAATGCAAAAATAATAAGTGGCTTAGTTGGCATAAAGAACCTAGAGTGAAATATTTCGCAAAACGATGCGTAAAGGTCGTAAAACGGAAAAACGACGATTGAACTAGCCTCTAAGCAACCTAAGGAAGCGTAATAAAATGAGAAAGAAAATTTAGAAAAATAAATCCTAAATTAACACTACAAAGGCCGAACCACCAAGGAAGGCGGGGGAGATTTTGCGGTTTTCGCGTTCTGATGTAATTCGACGCGAAAATGGCGAAACTGCACTTGAACTGGCCTCTTGGCAACCTATTGAGGCGTAATAAAATAAAAAAGAAAATTTAGAAAAATAAAAGTGGAAATAAGCCTAGGATGGCCGAACCAACCAAGTGTGGGTGAGGTGATTTCGTGATTTTGCGTTTTGATGTTATTTGACGCGTACTGATGGATGTACGTGATTGTATAGGTTGCCGTACGTTGACTTGAATCCCGAACCTTGAATCTGGGAGTTACCTTGGTCCTGGACCAAGTGGATTGAGGTAAGTAATTGGTTCAATGCATGTATAATTGTAAATTAGCATGTATTGTTTGAATTATGAGTGATTGGGAATGTCCTCTGTGTAGGCATTCTGCTGTGTACCAAGTTGAGGGATAAGCTGCTGCGGAGCTTGTGAGAAAAATATTTAAGGTA
This sequence comes from Gastrolobium bilobum, assembly GCF_033153095.1. Classification (NCBI taxonomy): domain Eukaryota; kingdom Viridiplantae; phylum Streptophyta; class Magnoliopsida; order Fabales; family Fabaceae; genus Gastrolobium; species Gastrolobium bilobum. The sequence goes on along the minus strand of NW_026895530.1, from coordinate 79,368 downwards.
ACCTCTTGGTACTGGGGCTTGTTCCCCTTTTCTGTTCCACCTTGCCAGTTGATGGCAACGGTAGAAAGTGTGTATGAGTAGTATAGAACACATGAGCATGCATGCATTATTACAATGGGTACTTATGTACCGAGTCTCTGGCCAGTAGACAGTTTTATTAGCCTTCGGGCAGTTTCAGACTTCCACTGGATAGGTCTCCAGGAGGGAGTTCCAGTTGACCGTGGGTCATGGTGTGTGATCCGGGTAGGAGCACACTAGGAATGTCTTTAGCGTTTTGGATGGTTGGGGCATCATGGTTGTGGTTTTTTGAACGCACCTTGGATGATACCCATAGGCTTATATATGCCCAGGGCGTACATGGAATTGGGGTTACCATCCCGTATCGTCGTAGTTTGTATCTTTATATTCCCCCTTTCTCTAAAACCCTTGCTATATCCCGTTTTAAAATTGGTTGTTGTATTCTATTCATATGCATCAAAGTGAACCATTGGGCGGAGTTTTCTCCAGAACCTCTGGGTTACTGAGATATATTCGTATATCTCACCCCGTCTCGGGGCATTTTATTTCAGGATGTACCTGTGGCGTTGGAGCAGTGGGCAAGAGGCCCGCAGAATGATAGAGGAACATTTTCAGTATTTGGCATATTGTTCATGTTGGCATGCCTAAGTCTAGTAGTTTGTATCATTTGAATTTATGTTTAAATTTGTAATTGAAGTTGTAATATTGTAAAGGGTAATTTGAAGTTGAAGTCGTAAGTTGTAATATTTAAGTATATGTTGTAAATGTAAAAGAGATGCATGATGTACTAAGATGGAAGGATTTTAGGCCTATGTTAGAGTTATGGTTATATGCTTATATTGTGAAACTACATGTAAATGGGACCTTTGTGAGTGAAACAAGTAAGGAATATAATGTGAGCTCTATAGTATAAACTGTGTAATAAATATAAACTAGATTGGGTTGTAAGTGCCCCAAGGCGTTGTTGGTCCATGTGTGTGCCACCCATTGAATTATTACTGTATTATTGTTGGATTATTAGGTACTTTGAGGCATTAGTGAGCTTGTACAAATTTGGGGATTGTTGGAAAAACAAAGGAAACTGTGGCAAATTTTCTGTAGAATTGGCAGATTTTAGGTGAACTTTAAGAGAGCATATCTCCCTCTACAGATGTCCGATAGGGATGTGCCATACGCCATTTTGAAGCTTGAGATGTCCCCTATATGGTGTTAAAATATGAGCAAGTTCTGGGTTGTACGCAGCCCTGTGGAATTTATTGAGTTCGGACTTTCCAGGGACCTCTGATGCAGGGGCTGTTCTGGCCAGTTTTTGGGAAATTGATTCCCACTTCGTCTCTCAGTCAAATTGAGCGTGTGAAAAAAATGAAGTTTGAGATGTCTAGTTTGTAGGATAAAAATTTGAGAGCAATTGGATGAGTGGATTGTGCGCAGTAATTCGAGAAGTGTAAGTGGTTTTGGTGCTGTTTTGGGGTTGGTTGACTGTTTTGCTTATCCAACTTCAAACGGCGATAACCGGAGCAAATGAGCTCCGAATTGAGCGTGTGATAGCTTGTTGAAAAGGAAATTAAGTAAGAAAAATATATAATCTGAAAAGAAGGTATGGTTGTGAGCAGTGTGTTCGCAGAAAATTGAGGAGTGAACCATGTTCAAATAGGTAAAAACGTAAAGTTTGGTAATTGGCTAAGTGGGTTTATGGGAACCCCTTAGTAACTTATAATAAGTATATTGTGATGTAAAAATAGATAAAATAAATATTCCGCAAGAGTTAACAGTTATTGTCACAGCTTTTAATTATTACGCGTTTTATTGTTTTAAATGCTCGCGTAATAATCGGAAAAAGTTTATTCGTATTTTTATAAATGAATTGCTGTGATTGTAACTGCGCTTAATATCATAATTAATGTTAACAATACCGGTACGTAACAAGCTGTTACAAGAATCAATCAACAAGGATGAATACACCCTTATCAGTTTCAGACTTATGTCCCATGAATTCAAACTTAGAGCTTTGCTTTGCCTGCATATGTTTGAGTTCTAAATTCATTGAACATGGCAACGATTTTATGGCCTACCTCATTTTAGGTAGTTGCCAATATCAAGAGGGTATTCAGGAACCGGGTTCAATTTCGAGGAGTAGATGTCATCTTACTGATATCTCAGATGATACATCTAGCTTATCCAGTAGTAGTTTCTTTAATCCGGGTATGTATATCCCTTGTTTTAATCTTCAAATTTTCCTATTCTAGGTTTTTATGGAGTCACTTTCTACAGAGGTAGAAGTTGAAGTCACCTCCATTGATCCGGGGCATCAACCACCCAGTGTTGCGTTAATTGCCCAATATCCTTGGGTTACTCAAGAAGTCCTAAGTATTAAATCTGACATGAGCGTCGAGAATGTAACTGGGCTCCTTGTTGGTACCCTGGTTGGATACAATGTCTTTCCTCCTGCTGAGGATGAACCTGTTTGTTCAGGGAGGAACTCGGAGGAAACTCCTTTCTTTTTCTTTTATCGTGATTTGATCATCAAAGTCGGTATTTGATTTTCTTTCATCGAGTTTCAGATTGATCTGTTAAATCATCTACATCTTTCTCCCTCTTATATTCATCCAAATGGTTGGGCATACATAATTGCCTTCGAACAACTCTGTTAATCTTTGAATTTACTCTAGATAGTAGCTCTTTTTCTTCATTTCTTCAATGTATACACCTCTTGGATTGGGTCTGAACCACCCGAGTTAAAAGGTTGGACTAACATTCGGGGTTGTCACAAGAAGAAATTCTTCTCCGTGTACAACGACTGCTTCAAATATTTCTAGACTTTACTTTTTAAGGTAGTGGTCGAAGTCGGACAAAGACCTTGGTTTATGACTTCTGAGAGATTTAAGAGTAAATTTCCTCTTTATTAGTCTTAGGAGCATCATCTAAAGTCCTCCGACTTTAGACTTAAACTTTCAAAAGATGACGAGAACAATGCTACTAAATTACTTGGCCATGTGGGAGTTCATGGTCACATTAGCTCTGCTTCCCTTGTATCAAAAGCACAAGCCGAGCTAATTCTAATGAGTATGTGATTGATTGATTGTTGATTGTCTGCTTTATCCATCTACTCATGTAGATCTTATATGGAAACTTTATACTTGTTGTTTTTATCTAATAGCTTCTTTCATTCTTTCTCATATTCAAGCATGGCTAATCCTGGCTACCTAGCCTCCTTAAACAAGAATAGAGGGGGTTCTAATTCTGATCCCAAGGCCAAAAGGCTCAAGATTTCAGATTCTCAATCCAAAAGTCATAGTTCTGGCATAGTTAAAACAAAGGATACACCTGTCACTCATTCTTCTTTTGGTGATACCGCTTCTGCTGCAGTTGGTGCTTTTGTTACTATTGATCAAGAACCTCCCTCACCCTACCTCCTTCAAGACTTTTGAGATGGGTTCTTTGGGGGTTTGGGATAACGGATGAGCTCTGAGGTATAATTCATCCACCTCATTCCTGGTTTGCTGCGGAGTTTGTATCTGAACTTGAAGTTGAATAACTTCAAAAAATGGAACATTATACAATGAAAGTAGCATCTATAATGAAGCCATATTTTCAAATTCAGGATAAATATGTCGAGTTATTTTCAAAAGCATCTGCTCTTCGTGCTGAAAGGGATAAAGCTGTTGAAGATCATCAATCTTTGATGAACTCTTCTTTTGATTTGAAGAAAGAGTTAGATCAAAGCAAGGAAAATTTCAGATATGTTGCCGATACTCTAAATTATAGAGCTAATTTGGCATCCGTTCTTAATTGTCTTAAAGAAAGAGCCGACAACCTTCATGATAAGAAAATTGCGTTGGAGAAATTGCAAGCTGATCATAAATAGTTGCAGGATGATTATGACTTCTCTCAATTTGAGCTTAAGAAGACGGTTGAAGGTGCGTTCCATAATGTTATTGACCAGGTGAAATTTTTCAACCCATATCTTCTAATCAAAATGGAGAATCTTCACCATTTTGGGTACGTGGACAATGGAGAATTCATTCCCCCCACAACAATCCCTAATATAGACATGGATGGAGCAGATACTCGAGATTTTGTAACCCACGTTAATCACATTCTGGAATAACCTGAAGTTATCCAATCATTTGAGTGGAGAGCCAAGATGCTGATTTTATCATGTACTTTTTAACTTGGGGTCTTTGGCCCCCTTATAGTGTTGTACTGAATATTGCTGGGATTGTTTTCGGTCTTTACTTTTTCAATTTCTTTTGGAATTTTTACTAAATTATTTCTTTGACTAATGTGCCTTATATCGTATTATTATCAATATTTCCAAGTATGATCCTGGTTTCTTGCACTGTGGCTTTATTGATTCAGATTAGCTTTTCTGCTACATCTGAAAAAATGACCTGGCCAAGGTTTTATTTAATTATGCAGACCCCGCTTTTCTTTTAACTCGGTTTCTATATTGTATTTTTGTAATCATCAACTCGGCTTCTTGCCGAAGTTTCAACTTAGGCTTCTTGAAATTTTGATAAGAGTTATCTCAATCTACTTTTTTAGCTTTGGTTTCGTTCAATATAGCTCTCATACATTGACTTAAGAGTCATCAAATCACAAATGTCGCCCCTCTGTTTTTATAATCCAGTTTTATACCATGGTTACAATATGAGCATTATTACAACCTGGTTTCGTACCAAGGTTTGCACATTTGAACTTTTGCCTTATTAATGTCATAAGCACTTTAAATTGGCTTTCAACAAATTTGCTTCGATTTGAATATATGAAATCTTTATTTAAATATATTGGATTAACCGACTTCAATATACAGCCAAAATTAGGCTAAATTACTTTTAAATAAAAATTAAACCGGTACATAAATTGTCTTCCACTGGAACTCGGCTTCTAACTATAGTATAACTTTAATTTGATTGCATTCCAGGTTTTTTTGACGAGTTTTTATTCAGTGTTTCTAACACATAAGCTCCTTTATTAAGTTTTTCTTTTACCTATTATAATCCTTCCCAGTTTACAACTAATTTTTCATATTCAGCATTTTTATTTCTGATATCCGCTCTGTGGAGTATCAAATGGCCTCTTTCAAACGATCTCGGTTTTACTCTCTTTTTGTATCTTGCTGCAATCAAAAATTTTATAGCTACGTCTCGGCAATGAGCTGTGTCTCTTGCTTTATCTATCAAATCTAGCTCCACAACTAGTGCTTTGCTGTTCTTTTCTTTTTCTTCTCCAAGGGTCTTCATCCTTATCTAGGACGGCTCGCTTTGCTCAACTGGGATCATGAACTCACATCCATACGTTAGTTTGTATGGAGTTTCCCTAGTTGATGTTTGAATAGTTTTCCTGTATCCCCATAGGACATTAGACAATTCTTATACCCATTTTCCTTTGGCATCATCCAGCCGCTTTTGCAATCCATCAACAATTATTTTATTTGCAGCTTCAGCTTGGCCATTGGATTGCGGATGTTCAACAGAAGCAAAGTGATGCTTAATGTTGAAGTTAGACATTAATTTTTGGAATTTTCTATCTATGAATTGAGTCCCATTGTCAGTTACTATCTCGGCTGGGATGCCAAATCTACAAAAAATATATCTCTCGAAGAACCTTTGCGCTTTGGAAGAGGTAATTGTAGTCACTGGCTCTGCTCCTATCCACTTTGTAAATTAATCAACAACTACTATTAGCCATCGTAGCTGTCCCTCAGCTGCCTTAAATGGGCTGAGGTAGTCCATTTTCCATTTGTAAAACGACCATGGAGCCGTGATGGCAACCAATTCTTCTAGTGAAGCCAAAAGTTGTCTTCCATGTTTTTGATATTTGTCACATCTTTTAACATGTTCTTTGGCATCCTCTTCCATGGAAGGCCAATAATATCTAGCTCGAAGAGCTTTCTGGGCTAATGCCTTGGCTTCCATATGCTGCCATTAATTCCTTCATGAATCTCGAATAAAACATATATGACTTCAGCTGAGTTCAATCATTTCAACATTGGGGAATGTAACCCTTTTATCTACAATTGATCTTCCACTATAACATATATAGTGAAATCTCGAATCAGCTTTTTAGCTTCGTTCGAGTCTTGCGGCAACACTCATTTTTTCAAATAAGCAATGATTGGCTGTCTCCAATCTTCTGCTGCTGTAATTATCATAATACATGTAGGTTCTGGGATGGTTTGTTCCACTACCGTTCTATAGTTCCCAGTACTTTCTGTACTTGCCAGTTTAGATAGGATATCTACTTTTCCATTTTCACTTCGAGGAATATGAAAAACTTCTGCTTCATCAAACTCGGTCATCAATTCTTTTACTTTATTCAGATATTTTGTCATTAGTAGTCCTTTTGCCTGATATGTTCCTTTGATCTGGGAAGTGATGAGTTGAGAATCATTGAAAAAATTTATTCTTTTTGCACCATGCTCTTTTGCTTGTTGTAATCCGATTATTAAGGCTTAATATTCAACCTAATTATTGGATGTAGAGAAATTCAGATGGAGGGAATATTCCACTGATACTCCTTCTGTATTTTCAACAATAACTCCGGCTCCCCTTCCTTTGGCATTAGACGAATTATAGATATATACCTTCCACATGTCCTTCAATCCCTACTCTAAATCATGGGCCAAGGTAAGCTCTATGAGAAAATCTACAAGAGCTTGAAATTTAATGGCATTGCAAGTTTCAAATACAACGTCCTACTCAAACAATTCAGTTGCCTAATTTGTCATCCGACCTGCTAAATTCGGTTTGTGGAGGACTTGCCGAATAGGCTGATTAGTTTGGATTACAATAATGTGTCCTTGAAAATATGGATATAGTCTTCTTGCCGTGTTTAGCAAAGAAAAAGCTAATTTATTTAGCTTTTGGTATCTGAGCTTGGGTCCTTGTAAAGTTCTGCTGACAAAATACATCGGTTGCTGGCCTCTTTCCAAGTCTTGAACTAACATGGCGCTTACTGCCTCTTCTCCAACAGATAAATATAATGTCAAAACTTCTCTTGGCGCTAGCTTTGATAGAACCAGTGGTGTATTCAAGCATCTTTTAATTTCTACAAAGGCTGCTTGACATTCTGAGGTCCATCTATATTCTGCTTCCTTCTTTAACAACTTAGAGAAAGATAATGTTTTCTCTGCTGATCGTGGTAAAAATCTAGGGAGGGCGACTAGTCTTCCTCTTAACTATTGTATTTCTTTCTTATTCTTTGGAGCCTTTATTTCCAGCATGGCTTTGCATTTGCTCGGATTTGCTTTTATCCCCCTATGGGTCAACATAAAACCCAAGAATTTTTCTACTGGGACTCCAAATGCACATTTAGCCGGGTTTAACCGAATGTCGTGTATATGGAGTTTTAGAAAATTTTGATCCAAATCTTGAATATGTACTTCCATCTTTGCTGACTTGACAATCATGTCGTCAAGGTAGACCTTAATATTCTTGCTGAGTTGATCATAAAAAACTTGGTTCATCATTCTTTGATAAGTTGCCCTAGAAATTTTTAATCCAAAGGGCATAATATTGTAAAAATGATTGGCTTTTTCTGAGATAAAAGTTGTCTTCTCCTGATAATCTGAATGCATGGGAATCTGGTTGTATTCGGAATATGCATCCATAAAGGATAACAATTTGAATCCAGATGAACTATCAACGAGTTGATTAATATTTTGCATTGGATAAGAGCCTTTAAGACCCACCTTATTTAAGTCAGTGTAATCAGTACAGACCATCCATTTATCATTAGGTTTTTTAACCATCAACACATTAGCTAGCTACGTGGTGTATTGTATCCACCTTATAAATCCTGCATCCAACAACTTCTTCACATGATCTTCCAAGACTTGCCTCCTTTCTAGACCGAGCTTTCATTTCTTTTGTGCTATAGGCTTTGATCTGGGATGAATAGATAGCTTTTGACAACAGAATTTAGGGTCTATCCCAGGTATTTCAGATGAATTCCAAGCAAAGACATCCCTTTTTTCTTTAACCATTCAATTAACACGACCTTCATACCCGGGGTTGAGTGTTTTTCTTACCTTTGTTGTTTGACTTGGCTCTTATCCCAACGTAATTTCTTCTAACTCTCTATCCGATTTTGGCCTCGACACTTGAGATTCTTCTTTCATATCAAGTTCCACCATATTAATTGATCTCCTCTAGTACCGAGCTTTTGCTTTTTATGTAGCTTTATCTCTATCTCGGATCTTTGACGGAGAAGATGGTCTGCCTTCAATATTTTTCTCGGATTTGAAGTAACATTCCCACGATTCTTTCTGGTTCCCACTAATGATGATTATCTCATTTTTGTTGCTCACCATTTTTCAGCTTTTAATGTTTTGTAGAAACCAATATATCCTACTTGTGGATAGGGGTGCTAAACGAGCCAGGGGCCTTACAGGGGACTTTGGCTCGGCTCGTGAAGGCCTGAGCTTACATGTCTAAAATTGATTGTTGGACCCAGGCTTGGACTTGTATAAAAGCTCGTTTAATAAAAAGGCCTCAGGCTCCAATTCAAAAGCTCGACCTTAGAGCCTCTCAGGCTTGCCTAATATATTATTATTTTTTTATTTTTTATACTACTTGTGATAGCCCTCTCTCTCTTCTCAATTCATTTCATCCCATTTTATTAATTAAACAGACTTTTTAAATGATTTTGTTTTGTACTATGCTATTTGGATATATATTAAATTTATGAATATTTATGGAATTACTAGTGCTGTTGATTGTATATTTTGTTTGGATAAATTTTTGTTGTCTTATTTTTTTAAAACAGGCTAACAGGCTAAACAAGGCTTTTATTTTTTGTAAATGAGTCAGTCCACAAGCTGATATTATATTCGTAACAGGTAACAGGCTAAGGTCAGTCTGACACATTTGAACACAGGCTCGGCCCGTTAAGACCAAAGCTCGGCTCGGCTCGGCTCGTTAACACCCCTACTTGTGGATAGTTGGCCTTCCCAAAATTATGTTATATGGGAAGGGAAGTCGACCACAATAAAGCTTACTAGTTCTGACTTAAAGTTAGCTTTCGTTCCCAGATCCAGCATGAGATCTATGTATCTTTTTGGTGGGGTGTTTTTCCTATTAAAACCTATTAGGGTAGTTTTGCATTTCTTCAAGTCTTCCTCATCCAGATTAATCTTTTTGAATGTTTCCTATAGGATAAAGTCGGCACAGCTGCCATGATCTATAAACATCTTTTTAACCCGACAGTTCACCAAGGTACCAGTAATGACTAATCCATCTTCATGTCTTGGCACCACATCCTTGAATTCTTCTTTCATGAAATAAAGAAGTGGATGATTCGGCTTAGTTGTATCTTCTTTGAATTTTGGCCGATCTTTTATCGACAGTACTTCCCTTAAGTATTTCATTCTAACGCTTGATGCGTCTCCTCCACCGCCCAGTGCTCCACTGATTACATTGCACTTGAATTAGGGCTTTGACTTTGATTGCGGCGCCTTTTCTTTCCTTTGTTATTTTGTAGCCCTATGTTTTAATTAGGTACTGGTGTAACTTGTCTTCTCTGATATATTTTCCTATCGCATCTCAGAGGTCCCAACACTCATCAACAGTGTGTTCTGGTCAGCCATGGAATGCATAGTACCCTGAATGATCCAAATTGGCTTTGTTGAAAAGTGGTCGAGGCCGCTCTACTTTCTTCATCTCTGTCAATGCTATTTCTCGCCATATCTGTGAACTCAGCACATTAAGTGGGGCATATTTTTCATAGTTCCCCTTAAATGGCCTGTCATCCGAGTTTTTATTTCTAAACTCAGCTTGTCTTTAATTTCCAGGGCGATCTCCCTTTTATCTTGGACTTTTCCTTCTAGGGCTTTGTCTTATATCCTTTTTCACAGTCGCATTGGCTAATTCCATATGCTCTAATTCCAAGTAACTTTTTGACCGGGCTTAAGATTCCTTTAACGTTCGAATTGGGTCTTTGTATATGGATTTCGCTAGCCTCGAAGATCCATCTAACCCGGCTATAACCAAATGTAATTTAGCAAAGTTCTGATTTTGGTTGCTTTTTACTGGTGGCAAAACTCAGCAAAGTTCTGCTACTAAACTCTTCAAAGGACCCAATTGAATTAGTCGGTAACGTTGAAAACCACATTTGCACAGCTCCCTCCAAAGTTGTAGCAAATAGTCGGGTAATAAGTGGTTCATTGATCCTTTTAATGTATATAGCAGTATCAAAGGCATCAAGATGAACTTAAGGGTCCTGGCTCCCATCATACTTTGGCAGTTCGACCAAATTAAAATTTTGTGGAAAGGGTGCTTGCACGACGTCATCAGTAAAAGGACTGTTATTATATTTTCCTCTATGATATTTTTGTCTATACACCATAATTTCAGAATGGCTAGGAGAAACTATATGCTGATTTCGTTCTTCGGCATCTCTATTGCGATTAGCACGGTCAGGAGGAACTACATCATTGTTTCGCTCCATTGAAACCCTGTTATGATCTGCTTCATTATTATGTCGGTCATCTCTGGGCTACCGACTTGTCGTCTATGGCAATTGGAACTGCCGATTAGCCGTCCTTGGCCAGCTTTATCAGATATTCTATCTCGGCCAACCCTTTCATCATGGACTCCACTTGTTCCTCCTGCACCTATATCTCAGCTACCTCTGGCGCCTTCATTAATTCTGACGCCAGTGTGTTTGTTTCTAATTCGGTTCTCATCTCGGACTCGATCAATCCTTTACTCTGGACCTATTCTTTTGCTCGGGCCATCTCGATTCTGCTCATTTGCTGGTTTTGGGTTTCCCCTGCAGAGCAATCGCTCTTCCAATTCTCAGATCCTCAGTTGGTTCCGGTTTTCCATTTCTTCTATTTGTTGGAAAATGTCATTGATGGCAGTTTGATTGATTTGGGCGTCCACGTTCATTGCTGAGGGTAGTTATATTGTTGCAGGTTGAACCTGGACTTGAAGTAGGACTTGTGGCGTTGCCTGGTTTGGTGCCAAAGTTTATGTCGTATTTGAAACAACATCATTGACATGTACATAACCAGATCAAACCCAGGCTCATTACCGGGTTCATTTGTGGGTTCCGATTCATTGCATGGCTATTCTTCCAAGACCGGATTTACCTGCAATGGCCCAGGTGGAGGTTAGTAGCTATTGTTTCTTGTGTCTACCATGTTCATTTTGGGGATAAATATTTGTATTTCCCACGGACGGCGCCAATGTTTTCTCTGATTGACAGAAGTGTCTAGTTGAAGACTAGTGTGTTTATATGGGATCTGGTACTCACTCCAAGAGAATACATTGAGGTGTAAGATCATTGCACACATGTATAAACAGTGTTTGCCAAAGGGGTGGTATGTGTGCACAATGACAACATAACAATATATGAGAGATTAAATCATACCTGTAGGCTTTACCTCTTATTTATAAAATTTATCTGTGGATAGTAGAATTCTGGGCCTTTAATAGTATATGGGCCCAATATATCATTGTATTGTTGTCATGATTGGATTATGATTAATAAGAGGATTCTTTCCTAATTTCTATGATTTTTCTATTGTGTTGCCCTTTATTGGGCCTTCAGATATATGGGCCTTGTATAGGTCCATAACAATAGTATTAATAAATATACAAATATGCACAATATCAACGGATTGTGAGTAATTTGTTCATTTTTTAAAATTTGAAATGTTTAATTATTTTCTTAATCCTTTTATAAAACCTTAAACAATAATAATTTTAAAACATGTGCTAACAAATACCTTTAAGATAATTATTATGGATTCAAAAATAAAAAATATTAATTAAATAAAAGTTTAAATAAAAATTTAATCTGTATTAAATAATTTTCTTAATTTTGTGTGTGTATTATATGTACTTGATAATTGAATTGATTTTATTTTATTTTTTTGAAATTTCTCAATTGATTCTTTAGATATTCGATTAATTTTTTTTTTTTTGGGTACAAATATTCGATTAATTTAGTTCGAGAGTAACATGATGATAAGCGATAAAATTCTCAACCAAAATCTTAAACATATTGTGGCTATTCTTTTGGAATTTATTGCTAAAAAATTCAATGCATCGATCTAGTAATTTTTTTTATTTCGCCTCATCATATTATTGTTATCAATTAACTTTCATGTACAGGTTCATTTTCATAACATCTTGGACCTGTTTAGCCTGAAAATTCTGTGAAAATTTAAAACGAAACTGTTTAAATTTTCTTTTTAATCATTTTCTAATTTTTTTTTTGAGACTAACACACTCAACCATAATTTCAGCAAAAGACACATGGGTAGATACTGAGGAAGGTAGAGAACAAAATAATTAAGAAGGAAAATAAAAAATAAAAACTCAAATAATAGGCTATGCATATCTAGAAAAAGAGGATATATACCCCTAATTTTGCTAAAACAGATGATAATTGAAAAACCATCACATCTAATAATCCAAGTGGGTAAGTGAAATACCATTAAATGATTTTTATATTTCTCTAATGCAAGAGTTTTTTGACATGGTATCAGAGTTAAAGTAACAATGAGATAGAATAAAAATAATGAGCTTGTGCAATATCAACCTTTCAAACCTAAAGGATTGTTGTATAAGTGATATATTAAAGAGATATAATATAAAATCATTAAAGATTCATTCTTTAATTGCTTAAACTTTGAAATGGATGCTTATTAATTACATCTTTATTTTTTAGCTTAGATCACGACCCTCTCTATACGAGAGGATTCCTTTCCGATAGTTGTATTCTTCATGCCTCAATTGTCAGTTTTTTTTAAAGTTTTCCTCCGCAAGAAAGACAAGAAAGGAGGTACTCTTGCACATAGGGCACTTTGGATCCTTCTCAGATAACATAACGTACATGAGGCAGCGAGGACACCCAACCAGAGGCATGGCCTTTATTTCTGGGGCACTTTTGTGCTGCACAGTTATTTCTTCTTCAACTTTCGTTGGCATAACATATGAACTCTCACAAGTCATATCTGATGAACACGATATTGAAGTTGAAGAAGACGCTGGCCACTCAATTGTTGATGAGTTCGTTGCCTCTGGTGATGGAGCCCTGTTCACCCTCAAATTCATATCTGAACTTCTGTTGCTCATGTTGTCGCAATCTCGCAACCTTTCCCTTGCAAAGTGATTTGTTCTCCCCTCTATGGATCTGATAAAAAATCCAAGACAAAAAATAAAATAAAAATGAGCACGTTGTTTTTATTTGAACACCACACAAGCAAATCACGTAGTGGAATGTTTGAGAACACTTGAAAAGAGGCAGTTCAGAACATTCATTTTTAAGGTAAATGGAAGACTTTTGAGCAAAAGAAATTCTTACAGAAAGAGAATTTGAAGAAAAAGGGACGTACGAGGGTTTACAACCCACTACAAGGTCCATTTATATAGGGTGATTTTTTTTAATTCATTTCCATTGGACCTAGTTAAACTCAAAACCTTTAATTAAAGGAAAAAGCTATTAGGTTAGAATTATGAGAGAAAAAATTGACAAGAAAAATTAGCGGCTAATATATAAAATGCATCTATATTTTTTTTATGAGTCCTCGAACGGATGATTTTGCTATAAGAGGATGGGTTCGAACATCTTTGGACCAGAGCTCAATAATTTGAAAAGAATTTTTTTTGTTTTTGTACCTTGGAACAGTTTCTAAGAAAAAAATGTGTTTGATAACATATTTTATTTTTATTCCGAGAATGAGAATTACGTTTGATAAAATAATAGAATAAAAAATCATTTCTATTAACATAATTTTTTTCTGGATCATCACTTTTCTTTTCATATGATGTGGTGGTGGTGATTGTGGCATGATGATGATGACGGCAGTGGTGGCGGCGGCAGTGGTGGCACGGTGGTGGTGGCATGGTGATAGTAATGATGGTGGTGATGATGGCATAGTGGTGCTAAGCTGCGACGCCGGTGGTGATAATGGTGGCGATGATGGTGGTGTGGTAATAATAGTAGTGGTGGTGGTGACAACAGTAGCTGCGGTGACGGTGGTGGTGATGGTGGCGGTGGCAATGCATAGTGATGGTAGTGGTAGTGGTGGTGGTGATGTTGGTTGTGGCGTGGTGATGGTTGTGGTAGTGGTGGGTGACGGCAATGGTTGCGGCAATGAGGATGGTGGTTGGTGGTGATGGTGATGGTAATGGTGATGGTGGTGGTGGCGGTGGTGACAATAGCATGGTGGTAGTGGTGATGGTGGCAGTGGCATTGTGGTGACAACGATGGTGGTACGATGACGGCAACGACAATGGAGGCGGTGGTCGCATCAGTATTGTGGTTGTGGAGAGTAATTGAGAGAGACAAATTTTCTCATTTTGTGTCCGGAAACAAAAATATAGAAACTTTTTGATTCATTTTTCTATTCTCCAGCACAGAAATATAACTGGTTCATTCTCAGGAACAAAAACTAAACCTATTTTGTCAAACACTGTTTCTATTCATTTCTGTTCTTAGGAACTAAAATTAAAAAAAAAAATTATGGGAAAGTTGTCATGCACACCCTACTCGATTTGGAATTAATTTCATATTTATGCGGGCCCTTTTCCTTGCTGAGTCATAAGATACCAGAAGACCTAACTTGTCTCGAAGAAATAATTAGGATAATAAAATAAAATTTTTTACTTTTTCATGTATCATTTCTCATTTTGTGTCCGGAAAAAAAAATATAGAAAATTTTTGATTCTTTTTTCTGTTCTGCAGCACAGAAATATAACTAGTTCATTCTCAGTAACAAAAAATAAACCAATTTTGTCAAACACTGTTTCTATTCATTTCTGTTCCTAGGAACAAAAATTAAAAAAAATAATCATGGGAAAGTTATCATGCACACCCTACTCGATTTGGAATTAATTTCATATTTATGCGGGCCTTTTTCCTTGCTAAGTCATAAGATACAAGAAGTCCTAACTTGTCTAAATAATTAGGATAATAAAACAAAAAAATTTAGAGTAAATACCATTTTTGGTCCTCAACAAATTTTACGATACCTGCTTTAGTCCCTAGCAAATAAAAAGGCTAATCGTGGTCCCTAAAAAATTCAAAGTGAACTCATTTTAGTCTTTTTGAGGGACTAATAAGGGTCTTTTTTAAATTTGTGAGAGACCATGATTTCAACTAAATGAGTATATTTTTGAATTTTTTAAGAACCACGAATAACCTTTTTATTTACTAAAGACTAAAGCAGATATCATAAAATTTGTGAAGGATAAAAAATAATATTTACTCAAAATTTTACTTTTTCATGTATCAATCATTAATTTGCATAAATGGGAAATCATACCTAAAAATTTCTCTGCCTCTCTATATACCAAATGTAAATGATTACGAGCAGTTATGACTCAGAGAGCAGAGCTGCGACAGTGGCGATACCGTTACCTTGTCCTACCTATTTAATGTTCGATGAAAAAAAAAAAAAAACTAGGTTCACAGTTTTTAATGGTGCGCGCGCGCACATACATATACCAAATATATATATATATATATATATATATATATATATATATATATATATATATATAAAAGAAATTTAATGTACTCATGCACAAAATATTTTTTCAAAGAAATAATACATCAAAATATAACTTTTGTGTATATTCAAAAACTTTTCATAAGAATATATACATTAAAAACTTATATTATTAAGAGTATCTATATAATTAGAAGTGTTGTATATGAAATTATGCCTGATCTTACAAAATAAGTTAATATTTTAGAACTAATAAATATTTTTATGCTAAAACATGATACGAAATTCATAGGTAAATTTGTTTTATAATATTATCAATATTAGGTTACATTTATTTTTTATAATAATTTTTCATATTAATAGCATTCTCTAACAATTTCTTCGATACTGGTCATAGCAGGAAGTGTACCGGCGAGTACGAAACAGGAAATGAATTATTGCTGAAGAAAATAAATGATTCTATAAATTGCTGGTCCCTCCATTCACTCTTTTTTCTCTCTCCCTAATTTACAGTCTAAAATTAAATTAACCGATTGCAAATTTTTATAAGAGTAAATATCTTTTTTGGTCCTCAGCAAATTTCACGATCCGCATTTTAGTCCCTAGCAAATAAAAAAACTATTTGTGGTACCTAAAAAATTCAAAATAGACCTATTTAGTTCAAATCGTGGTTTCTCACAAATTAAAAAAAAAACCATATTAGTCTCTCAAAATAATTAAAATGGGTCCATTTTTAATTTCTTAGAAACTATGAAAAACTTTTTTATTTACTAGGGACTAAAGTGAGTATGATAATATCGATTCGAAAAAAGTATTTACGCTAGTTATAATTAATTGTCATTAAAAAGGTGGCCCCGAAGGCCAAGAAAAAGAGAGAGAGGATAGAAACCCATCAAAAGAAATAACGCAAATCTAACAAAAAAAAAAAAAAGAAAAAAAAAAAGAACGCAAATCAAATTTCAACAGATACAAGAAATGAAGTACCCGCTAAAATTTTTTTAACAAAAAAGAGTCGTACATAAATGTCCAGTTGCACCAGCCATTATGTAAATATATTCATTCTGTTATGAAATTAAAGATAACAATATGATTAATAAAAATTCATAATACAAGAGCCGTACATAAATTTATGTTATTTGAAGATAGTGAGTGATATTAAATCACTAAAAGGTTTGAGCTCATGTATAGAACAGAAGAGATAATGATCAAAAATCTCATATACAGTTCAATTATGAAAAATCAGAACAGACTTATAGGATATGAAATAGTGAGACAAAATGATGAAGTATGCAGTATGAAGAATTAAATCCAAGCCCACATAATGTGTCTCCTTAAGACAATTTGCTCCCTCACTGATGCCAAAGGTTGATGGACAAGAGTCTTCCAAGATAGAACAAATTTCGTCTAAGAAGTGGTGGCAGTATCAGTCAACAGCCCAAACGAGCACAACAATTGCCAGAGGAAGTACACCGAAAGTATGAAAGGAAAATGCAAAATCGGATGAAGGAAAAAATTCGGCAGAGTAATAGTACAGAAGACCAGATGATTTTTCTAGGGGGGTCAGGGTCTATTTATAGATACTGACCAGTCATGATGAACTGCCACCGGCGGCAAACCGCCGTGTCTGACTACTGAGAACGGGTATGACCGGTGACCGGTTCGCGAAAGGTAATAACCGGTTCGCGAAAGATAAAAACCGATTCGATTTAAAACGCTCAAAAAACTGGCGGGTAGAAACGTTTGGTTTTGGAAAAAATTGGAGGGAAGCAATGGATAGTCACAGGGGTATTTTGGACAAAAAATTAAAAAATAATTTAATAAAAAAGTTTTTATTTAACACACATGTACGAACCAAACCGAACTGAACCGATCCGATCCGATCCGAGCCGAGCCAGCCGGATAAACGAACGACGGCGGTGGTACGCGCACGTGTGTGTGTGGTGGACCTAAGTCCACCTATCTCCTCCCCCTCCACAAAATGTGTAGTCACCCAAGGGCCAATTTATGAGTGTGAGGTGATAGCTTATAAACTCTCTCACCTCCTACTAATTGTCCAATGTGGGACTTCTAAAACTCACACACCCCTTCAACTTCCCTTTTCTCTTTTCTTCCTTAATCCACTTCTTATTCATAACCAATAGATTGTCTACACAATTTATATGTAAATTCCAACAATCCCCCATATGGATAAGAAGTGAATTCATTGTGAATAAAATGCATAAGAATATAAATGCAAAGTATAATTTCCTCAACGAGAAACAACTGCATCGAGATAGGTAGAGTTACCTTTGAACCTTCTCTAGTGAAAACTTATCGAATATACTTGGTCAATCGGTGGTCTGGGCGACTTGAACCGTCGACCTTTAGTGTATACCTAGACAATAGAAGTCACACAATTACTTCTCTAGCATTGTTGGTCATTTGCTGTGCCCATTTTGGCCGTGGAACACCTACCTCGTTTTGCGAGTGTTCTAAAGAATCTGCCGTTGAAAAATTCTCATAGAAGTGGCCCTCACTTCACACTCATATAGGTGATTTCTTGTGATGTAACTCACTATACATCATCTAAACAAACCAGATTAAGAAATCATTAAAAGCTTAAATGCTTACCCTCATAAATACAAGTATCCCAAAAATTTTGAGTGTATTTCTTGTAATTACCAGATTTGAACGTTGTTGTCCTCAGCAATGTACTAGATCAAAGATATAAGCAACGATGAATTCTGTGGAGAGAAAAACATGGAATACAAATATCTTAAGAGATCAGACTGCTATGCATGTATAACTTCATTGTTGAAAAACAATGCTTTTCAGTTTTATCAAGAAATTCAGATCATAACTTGAATGTTCCTCACTAGATAAATATGTAACTCTCATCACTCTAGTGTTTGAAGGTTTCAGACTCATTCCATCATTGTAGTAGTAATTCCATAGGCTTGATCATATTCTCAAATTCCTAAGATTGAGGACTCATTTGACATGCAAAAACTGATCAAAAGGTCTTTGATAGGTTATAACTTGGCCTGGTTTGGGGGTAAGAATCTTTCGAAAGAGGCTGATTAATTTGAGAGACTGAAATACTGAGATTTCTTGACAATACTTTCTTCTTAGTCTTTAATTCTGCCACTTTTTGTCATTTTGGGATTCTTATTCCCTTTTTCACTACCTTTTTCTTTTCTTTCCTTGTTTCCAGATGTTTTCTTTCTTTTCTCTTTTGAGTTGCATTTTGCATATTGCAGACCATTCTTCTTTTTCCTTTTTCATTTACTTAACTTTTTCTTTTTGAGAAGTACCCTTGACTTTTTCCTCTGATCAGCATTTCAATCTCTTTCAAGGTGTGTCATGGAGAAATGGTTAAGTAGTTTTCATCAGGTTTTTGAATAAATTGGTCTAAGGCTCAAAAGGGCTAACAATGGAAAATTCTTTTAGGTAGGCTGTTTGGCTCTAAGTTAACAAGAACAAATGTGCCTTTATCATGTCAGTAATGCATACAAGCCAGAGAAACATATCAAGTTTTAGAAACTACTACAGTGAGGCCTCTTTGAAAAAAGATTTCTGTTTAGGCTCAATCCTCACAGTTATAATTCAAGCTATAATCTAATTTTAAAATTTCACATCAAGCATTATCTAAGAATTTTCATCAAAACAGTTATACAAACGAGCAATCATCACTCTCAGATTCTAAAAACAATTAATTGCTCCACAGATATCATGCTTCTTATAATTCAATATATTTACTCACTGAGTAGGCTTTGTAAAATCTAGGAACGCTTGTTCAGGAATTCACTACTTTTGGGTTTTTTTTTCTAAAAAAAAAATTTGAATTGAAAACAGCAAAAATAATAAAAAGAAAGGTTAAGTATCTCCTCTTTTAACAGAAAATTTTTCTGTTAGACGTCTCTGTTGTGCAATTTCGCAGTTAGCAGTTATCCCATATGGTATGCGCCCAATTCCTAGATTTAGAATGTTGTTGTCCTCAGCAACAAACTAAACTAGTCGAGTGAAGCTAATTCTGCGCAGGTGGAACACACACACTTGTTAAACATCACACAGAATAATCATAACTCAGCATGTAAAAGGAGATATAATCAAACCATAATCTAAAAACAGCAAAAAGAAAACACAAAAGTCAAAGTAAATGGTGAGAACACTGATGCTGACAGCGTGGAGTTCGCGCTGTTAGCGCGGAGCTTCTGGAATTTTTGGAAATAATGACGCTGGAAGCACTGATATCGCACTGCTAGCGCAGGTTATTCGTAATTTCTAGTGCTGATAGCGCCAACTCCACGCTGTGAGCGCGGAGCTTCTGTCTCTTTTTCATTTGCTGGCACTACTAGCGCCAGCGCCAATTCCCAGATTTAGACTTTTTCATATGATCATTAATTCACCACTTACTTGACTTGTTAAAATTAAACTAACCTAAGCAAATAAAATAATTAAATAAGAAAATTTTACTATTGTGTTGCCTCCCAATTAGCGCTTGTTTAACGTCACGAGCCTGACGTACCCCTTGTGATTATGGTGGTTGGAAGAACTCTACCATTGATGACCCAGTCTTTTTGGTCCAGTATTGTGTCCGTCCATGATCATATGCTAGTGGACGAGGAGGAAGGTTCTCAAGAACTTTAAACTTAACTTTCACATGTTTTTCCTTACTCTTGAGCTTTTCCATCTTCACCTTTGGCTTGCTTTCTTCATGTTGCTGATGGACTTCCTTCTTGTTCTCTTCCTCAACCTTCTTCTCTGCAATGTAGTTAACTTGATCTTTAGGTTGAGATGCAGGCAATGGAGCTTCACTCGTAAGTACCTTGAATGTTGCTTGCTTTCCATCCATGCGCATTATTAACTCACCATTAGGTACATTGATTAGCGCTCCTGAGGTTGCTAGGAATGGCCTCCCGAAGATCATAGGCACACTGACATCTTTATCAATGTCAAGAATAACAAAATCAACAAGAATTAGAAATTTGTTTACCTTGACGAGCACATCTTCCACAATACCATGTGCTTGCTTTATTGAGCGGTCGGCCAGTTGAACCTTCATCCTTGTTAGCTTCATTTCATTCATTCCCAGATTTTTCATAAGGGTGAGGGGCATCACATTTATGCTAGCACCAAGATCGCATAAGACTTTCTCTATAGTCGTCTTGCCGATGGTGCATGGAATACTGAAGCTCCCCGGATCCTTCAACTTTGGAGGCAAGTTCTTCTGTATGATTGCACTGCACTCTTCTGTTAGTGTAACAGATTCATCCTCTGTGAGCTTCCACTTCTTAGACAATGTCTCCTTCAAGAATTTTGCATACGAAGGCATTTTCTCCAGAGCTTCTGCAAAAGAACTGTTAATTTGCAATTTCTTAAAAATATATAAACATTTAGAAATTTGCTTCCTTTGCTCATGTTGCTTGCTCCCCATGGGATATGGAGGTTTCCCAAAACATGAGAAATCCCATTGCTTCTTTTGAACTACCGGAGGTTGCTCCTTTGCTCTTTCCTTGTCTTCTTGTGTGTGCTCATTCTTGCTTGTAGAAGCTTCCACTTTTCTAGATCCTCGCTTTTAGTAGTGATGGAATTGCAGTGCTCCCTTGGGTTAATTATGGTGTCACTGAGAAATGTTCCTGGATTTCTCTCAGCTAATTGTCTTGACAACTGCTCAATTTGAGTTTCCAGATTCCTTATAGATGCTTCGTGGTTCTTGAAAGCGGATCTGGTCTCTTGCATGAATGTGTCAGTTGTCTTCGTCAACTGTATCAACGCTTTCTCTAGCTCAGATGGTTGAGTTTGTGGCATTTGGGGAGGTTGTAAATAATTGTTGGATTTGTAATCCAAACCTGTCCCCTGAACTCTCCTTTGGAATTTGTTCCCTAGAGCATTGTTCTGATTTCTCTGGAAATTCTGCAGTGGTTTCGGTTCATACCAGACTCTGTTAACTTGTACATCATTTGTTCCTACCAATTTTGGGCACTCATTGGTATCATGCTCTCCTTTGCAATACTCACAGTTAAACGAGTTAACTTGAGCTGTAGAAAGTTGTATCTTTTCCAACTTAGCATTCAGACTGGCTATCTGTTAAGATAGGATCTTTTGTTCTGCTAGCGATGCATTATTGTTTCCCAATTGCAGAATTCCCCTTCTTGGTTGAACTGCCATTGATGCGTTCTCAGTCCTCGCCATGAAGTCGATCAGCTCTAAAGCTTGAGCTGTTGTCTTCTTTGCTATGGTCCCACCGGCTGCACCATTGACGACCATTCTGGAGTCTGTTGTCATTCCATTATAGAAGACTCTGACCTTCTTTCCGTCTGGCAGATCATACGAAGGGTACCTTCTGATCAGTTCTTGGAATATGGTTCAAGCTGCACATAGAGTTTCTCCTGGTTGTTGAGTGAAGTTGGTGATTTCATTCACCAACTTGTTGTATTTCTCCCTGTAGAAGTGCTCTGCGAAGAATTTGGCTACCAGCTCATCTCACGTTTTGATGCTGTTGGGAGCTTGTCTATCCAACCATCTGAGAGCTTTCCTGTTACAGCAAAAGAGAACAGTCGGAGTCTAATTGCATCATCTGACACCCCGTTATGCTTGGTAGTGTCACAGATTCTTAGAAATCTGTCTATGAAATCATGGGGGTCTTCGTAATCTTCCTCGCCAAATGGATTTTTCTCCACCAAGGATATCAGTGCTGGCTGGAAATCAAAATTATTGGTGTTGATTGGTGGTTTGATGATGCTAGAATTTGGCCTTGTGAACAGTGGAGCCAAGATTGACTCCATCAATTCCTCCTCCGGTGGTGGTTGATTGTGAGTGGCCATCTCGGGTTCTTCTTTTGGCTCTAAACTCGAGGATTCCTCTTGCTTCTTTAGTTTAGTTAGCTTCCGGTTCTTCTTTGCAGACTTCTCGATTTCTTGATCAAACTGTAAAGGTTCGCTGTTAGCTTTACCTCGCATAACAGAGAGAAATCAAATTAGTAACAAAATAAAAATAAAAATTCCAATCTTAAAGATCAAAAGTTAAAACTAATATTGGCGTAATCAATCCCTGGCAACGGCGCCAAAAACTTGTTGCGAAATCGGCAAGTATACCGTTCGTTTCAAGTAATAAAAGTGATAAGTAAGATATCGTTCTCTCGAGGATTAATGCACCAAGTATTTATTTAAATATTCCTCTTAAGTTGGAAAAGAAAAATAGTTTGATTGTGAAAGTAATTGATTTTTGGAATTTTAAAAACAATAATAAGAAAACGCTTGCAAGAAAAAATCAAGAACGTACGAAAAATATGAGATTGAATAAAATTGTAAAAAGATTGTAGCCAGGATGCACTTCACCTCCGATCCTCCCTTATATTCCTATATTGTCTTTTATAATTAACTAATTGATTTACTCAGAAAATTCATTATTTTCCTATAAAATAGTTGAACCCTAATGTCTTAGTGATTTCAACCCTTTAACCCAATTAGAATCCTAGTGTCTTAGTAATTCCTCTTGAATCAAGCATTAAGCAAATGAATTATAAGTCTGCAATCTATGTAAGCATGTGTCTAGGTTATGCACAAATTGTTATTCTACCCTTGTCCAGATTAAAACCTCAATATGTCTATTGTGAGCCCTAACCCTCAAAGCCCTATAATTAGAGTGACCAGTTCTAATCAGGATATGGAAAAATTAACACATGCAGAAAAAAACAAACTAAACTAATTAAATTATAAAAATAATATAGAAAATATAAAGGATTCACATTGGGTCCGTGATCCCAACTATAAAAAGAAATTAGCCAGACATATTCATGTTTGACTTAAACAAATTAAAAGAATAAAAAGAATTCATGAAAGCAATAAAGAAAAAGAAGAAGAAGAAGATGGAAGATCAATGGTCTTCGTTCTTCAACTCCGTCGGAATCCTGATCTCTAGCGTGAGCCTCCAAGAATTCTCTCCAGCCAAAGATTGTTTCCTTTGGACTCTGAGTCTCTATTTATAGAGTTTGTGCCATTGCTTAGAAATTTTGATCAAATATTCATCGTATATCTTGGTCCAATCTCCTTTGATATAGTCTGAATCAAGGTTTAAAAATCACCACGCACCTCCCGTGCTACTAGCGTCAGTGCCGCGCTAATAGCGTGGGAGTATTGTTCTTGAATCAGTAGCTTGGCGCTACTAGCGTGAATCCCGCGCTACTAGCGTTGTTGGCAAAATTGGCTGGCGCTGATAACGCCAGTTCCACGCTAGTAGCGTGGAGGTTCGTTCTTTAAAAGTTCTTCTAGCGCTACTAGTGCCAGTGCCGCGCTAATAGCGCGGCGCTTCAGTCTTGTGCTTCCAATTTGGGCTTATTTTTCTCCTATTTTCCTACAAAATTAGAAGAAAATCAGTAACAAGATATCTGATTGAGATTTATCAATTTAATAACAATTATAGTCCTTTTTATCCAAGATTGATCAAGATTCTTTCTCTTTTTGACTTTAAATCATATATATGCTGGAGGCATATCACATCACAATACCCTTCTATAACTGTGGGGTATTTCTCGTAATGCAAAGCAAAATTTTGAGTGTATTTCAAGTATCCCAAAACTCTTACCATAGCTTTCCAATGATTTTCATTTGAATTACTAGTAAAGCGACTTAACAGACTTACTGCATAAGCAATATCAGGTCTGGTGCAGTTCATAACATACATAAGGCTTCCCAACACTTGAGCATATAGTTTTGTGTTGTAGCTTTACTAGTGTTTTTTAATAAACTAAGATTAGAATCTATGGGGTTCTTCACAGGGCTTATATTCAAACTTTTGAATATCTCAAGAAATGTAGCTATATAGTGTGCCTGTGATAAGGCCAACCCTCCAGATGTATAAAAACAGAAACAATATATAAAACAAAAAATAGAATATACTGATCACAGGTTCAAAATACCAAATTGTCTTAAGATTGTTATTTGAAGATAAGGGGGGATATTAAATCACTAAGATGTTTGAACCAATGTATAGAACATAAGAGATAATAATCAGAAATATCATACAGAGTTCAATTATGAAAAATCAGAATAGACTTACAGGATATGAAATAGTGAGACAAAATGATGAAGTATGTAGTATGAAGAATTAAATCCGAGTCCACAGAACATGTCTCCTTAAGATAATTTGACCCTCATTCATTCCAAAGGTTGCTGGACAAGAATCTCCCAAAGGTAAGAACTGGTTCATGAAAGATAAGAACCGGTTCGGTTCAAAACGCTCAAAAACCGGCATGTAGAAACATTTGGTTTTGGAAAAAATTGGAGGGAAGCAACAGATAGTCACAGGGCCAATTTAGGAGTGTGAGTATGTGGTGGACCTAAGCCCACCTAGCTCCTCCCCCTCCACAAAATGTATAGTGACCCAAGGGCCAATTTAGAAGTGTGAGATGAGAGCTTATAAACTCTCTCACCTCCTACTAGTTGTCCAATGTGGGACTTCTTAAACCCACACACCACTTCACTTCCCTTTTCTCTTTTCTTCCTTAACCCACTTCTTATTCATAACCAATAGATTGTCTACACAATTTCTATGTAAGTTCCAACAATTTCAACAGATACATTATGTTCTGTTGCACCAGCTTGCAGATCTTCTGTAACAGGATATATTCAATAGATTTTCTTAAGCTGTAGTTTTTTAGTTTTATTTTGTTCTTAGGCCTTGCCCCTTCTTTTTTTTAAAAACAGTAAATACCCTTTTTGGTCCCTAACAAAAAACACGGTCCCCACTTTAGTCCCTTACAAAAACAAATTAGTCAGCTGGTCCTAACAAATTCAAAGTGGACCCATTTAGTTAAAATCGTGGTCCCTCACAATTTCAAAAAAGACCCATATTAGTCCCTCAAAAGGACTAAAATGGGTTCACTTTGAATTTGTCAGGGACCAACTTACTAATTTTTTTTTTGTAAGGGACTAAAGTGGGGACCGTGTTTTTTTGTTAGGGACCCAAAAGAGTATTTACTCTAAAAAAAAGAAAAAAAAAGATAACGATAACATAGTAAAGACAATAGAAGAAAAAGAGAGAAAATTAGGTCAAGAAGAAAGAAAGATAATTTTCCATTATATTGTTTGAGGAGTTACAATTTGAAATAATGTTTCTTAGCATTATGGACATCCAAACGAATATATTATTTATAACACTCCCCATTGAATATCTATTAAAATAATGTACCTAGTTAAAATCTTACTAAAAAAATTGCCTCATTAAAAACTTGAACATAACAATCCTAGAGAAGAAAAAAGAGTATACATTTCTAATAATATATATCGCAAACTGCCTCATTAAAATCTGAACAGGAAGACCCAATGGGACAAAACCTTGGTGAAGGAAAAAAGTGTGTAGCACAAATTTTACTCCTCCAGATTATAACATCATTTAATTTCTTCTAGTCTACAAATCTTAGTCTTATATATCAACTTCTTTAAACTTGAATTAAGCGATGTCTGCCAAATTATCTCTTGAACAAATTTGTTGAACGCCATGAAATAGTTGTGCTTTCACTTGTGAACGAAATTTTGTTTGGGATCTACCTTGGTGTGGTTTAGGTAAATATCTTGGGCTTTTTTTTTACCATTGTTCCCCTCATTAAATAAAAAATAATCAATTTGCCCCTTACCCAAAATATTCCATCAATCTTCCCCTGTTTGATCGTTGACTGGAGATTTAATCGATCATAACACGTACATAATCAATTACATATTCAAAAAAAGCTTTGACCGTTGACCCCGCAAGCTAATCGATTACATTATAGTAGTGTAATCAATTACATAATGCCCAGAAACCCTATACCCATGTGTCTCGATCTCATTTCACTTCTAATCTCTATTCCAACGCATCAAGATTTTATTTTATCCCATAATCTCTAAAGCCTTAATCTTGTGAAATTATTGTCATTACACTTACATATTCCTTTTTTTTTTGGTAAAATCCGAACCCAAACCAAACCCTACTCCCAATGATGAACAATTTCAAGGAAAAATGAAAATGATGAAAATTAAATAAGGCATTACTTACAATAAACTCAAGGGCAGAATTCACCAAACTATAGTTGCTAAGGATACTATATACTACATTATTAACGATATCTGAGATTATGAAGATGTGGAGTGTGTTATAGATATATTTGTTGAGTAAAAATTACAAAATTATATTGAGATATATGTTGAAGTTGATTCTGGTCAGTCTTCATCTTTACAAATGCATACAAGAACACTATAATATTTTGGTTAAGAAGATAGAGTTGTCGATTTGCACATGCACAAGTGTTAAGTTAGATAACATTGGGGGAGGGAAAGGAAAATAAGGAGGAGGAGGATATGGACAACAATAAAAAGGGAGAACCTGAGAGTGTTATTCCACTAGATGACACCTCAGATATAGACGTGGAGGGTGATTTTGACGTTGACACGGACCTAGTAAACCTGAGTTCCCCGGCGATGTCACCACTTCATGTTGACCCAGTTAGCAGTCGTAAGTTAGTAAATTTCTGTTTTTATTTAACATTCATATTTGTGTTGTTATTACTTCTAACAAAAATATCTTTCTTTAGATATAGGGCCATAAATTGAGCCATTTTGAAATAAAAGCCAACATTATTCCTTCATTGATTGGGCACACCCTAATGAAGAGATGAAGATGTTGTATGGTGACGATGACTTGCACGGTGATTGGTAATTAGGGGATCCATTATATGTGCAAAATGAGTTTCATTCCTAATCTGAAATGCAAAATGCCATGAAATTATAACATATGAAGGGTCATTGTACAACCATAGTTGCAAAAACCGATGAGCATAGATTTGTGATGAAGTGTCGAAACCATATTGATGGTTGTCCCTGGTATGTGAGGGCAATCATGCCAAGAATGGAAAACTTGGGTGGTCCGTAAGTAGGATAAATATCACACCTTCCTGAACTAGGGTCTTGCTCGGGATCATAGACAGCTGGATTCAGATGTTATATGTGCAGTCATTATGAGTATTTTTTGTATGATGTGCAATTACATATGGTTTGTTTATGCTATTTATTTAGTGAAATTAATTATTTACAATATTGAGAACTTTCTTTGTTTTTTATAGGTATTTAAAGGAAGATCCAGCTTTAAAACCAGTTTTAATATAAGAGAGGATACAACATCTGTATGGATACAATATAACCTACAAGAAGGCTTGGAAGGGAAAAAATGAAGGGCATTGTGAAGTTATTTGGTGACTGAGACAAATCATATGCATTCTTGAATAATTGGCCGACATACATGACGCAGTGTAATGTGGGTTCTGTCTTCAAGCTTGATACGTATGAATGCTTTGACAAACATCGATTTTATATCGACAAAGCCATCTTTCATAGGGTTTTTTTAGATATTTCATCAGTGCATTGAGGCCTTCAAATGCTGTATGCCCATACTTCAAATTGATGGCACTTATCTGTATTGGAAATACATTGGAACTCTTTTAATTGCGACATCATAGGATGGAGATGGATATGTGCTGCCAATTGCCTTTGTTGTTGTTCCTCCAGGTGAGAAGTTTGAAGATTGGTGGTGGTTTCTTAGCCTTCTATGTGATCATGTGACACAGAGGTGGGTTATTTGTATAATATCTGATCGTTAGCCTAGCATCATAAAGGCGGTCAGATATCATGCTGGTTGGCAGCCTCCATTTGTCTATCACGTATTTTGCTTACGTCATATCGGAAGCAACTTTAATACTAGGTTTTGGGATATAGAATTGAAGAAAACATTGATGAAACTAGGTATAAAATATCATTAATATGAACTTGTAAATTTTGATTCTTAGTCTGGTAAATATGCTAATGCATTTAAACTCTTTATTTTACAGGGTACACGAGTTCAGAGATTCATTTTGACATGAGATTTCATGAATTTATCGACAATAACCCAAAAGTTGCTGCATGGATTGATCGGATTTCGAAAGAGCAATAGTGCAAATCTTATGATGAGGAGGGGTAGAGGTTTGGTCACATGAAAACCAACCTATTCGAGTTAGTGAATAAGGTACTCAGGGGTGCATGTCATCTGTTGGTAACAACATTGGTCAAGATGACGTGCAGTAGACTTGTTGAATATTTCGGCAAGAGACGTGATGAGATCTAGAAAGATATGCAGAAAGTAGGAGAATTTCAAAGAAGGTTGAGGAATGTAATAGCCCGTTGTACACCGGTTATGTTATCATTAATAATGATATTAAGCGCAGTTACAATCACAACAATTTGTTTAAAAATACGGGAAATTTTGTTCTTTTTATAACGTTTGCAATTTAAAATAACAATATTACGCAATTATGCAAAACTGTGATCGCAACTGAAAACTAAATGCGGAAGTAACATTTCAAATGCCTAATTATCATACATCACCTATCTAAGGTTGCTAAGTGGTTCCCATAAATCGACCAAGCAAAAATATTCAATCTCACACTTTGCCGAAACAGAGTATGTCTCAGTTTTGTCAAATCTGGGCATGATCCACTCATCAATAAATTCTCATCTTTTAGTATGTTAAACTATGCTCTTCAATATTTCCAACGAGGCATACACGCCTCAAAAGAAGTTGTATAACTCTGGATATGCTCACCGTAAGTTAATTCATGAAATCTGTCCACACAGCTCTTGCAGGACACTTAATATGCCTCACAATTTCAGTGATTCGAGATGATCCACAAGTCAAATTGCTCTCACATTTTTATACAACATAGTAGACACGTATACCTTCAATGTGATATATCATAAGTCTGATTTGGATGAGAAATGAGGGAGATATAATATTTCCAAGATGCAACCCGAATGGAGGTCCAAAAGGCCAGTTTTGGGAAGTCTCCACTCATTTTGACACATAGGGCGCTACACAACTCAAAATGACACCAAATTTTAGGATAGTATAACTGACATCCTAAGCTTTAAAATGAGGTATGGCATGCCTCAATTAGACATTTATGGAGGGAGATATGGTCTCCCAAATTTAGGTAAAAGTTTGACCAAATCTTAGAAATTTTGACAGCATCTCATTTGTTTTTATTTAACTAATCCCACTTATAAATGTGTATTCCAATAGCTTAAAAATGTACCTAATTGATCAGAGGATGGAACATAAAGGCTCAACAAAACTTGGTGCTCTTATAACCCACAATATACCACAATTAAGATCATAACTTATTCTCCAAGGTATTATCCATAATTACTTATATTACAAGCTGCCATCCATTTCAATCACAATATTCCATTTTCATGCATTTTAATCACATCATTATCTAGAATAGGTCTATTGCCCTTACATCACATACGTCAATGTTGATTACACAAGGTCCTCAATAATACAATGGGACTTACAACAACTAATCAATTTAACTATTACACTTCTTGCAATTTTCAACATAATGCAATACATACCAAAATGAAAACTACATGACTTAGTACAAAAGCATGAACAACCAAGAATGGAAATATCCCACATGCAAGACATATGTTAATACACTAAGTCAAGAATATATATACGTAAGAACTAGACTACTCCAAAAATCCACAAAATGAGTGCAATTCCAAATCCACCAATGAAGTCCTAGGCAGGCCTCTTACCTAATGCCTCTCCAGTCGCACTGATGGTACCTGAAAGGTAAGCCCCATAACGCGAGGTGAGATATATAAATATATCTCCGTAAACCAATGGTCTTGGAGGTTCACTCCACCCAATGACTCACTCAAATGCAAAGTAGTAATAATATACATATAACCAGACATACATCAATCAATAAAAATTGGACCTAAATCCAAGAACATGTCCCCAGGATATAATTCAAGGTACCCATCGTATAACTCCCAAGATATTCCTAGTACCGCTCCCAAAATGAAGACAACACTATGGCATCAAACCAACTGGAACTCCTTACCGAGGCCTAACCAGTGGAAGTCCCCACAAATCTATCTACTGTCCAGAGATATAATTATATCAAAACATAAACCAAACAATCATGTAAAAATGCATGAGCATGTTATATTACATACCATTACAATCCATAAATTCCAACCACTACCCCAATAGGCATGGTGGAGCATACACGGGAATTAATCCCAGGATAAAGAGTTTACCTCTAAGCAACTTTTCTTTTGCCAAGCTTTCTTAGCTGACAAGAAATTTCACAACCGATACATTTACACCAATTTTTACCTATATAAGGTATCATTTCAATTAAAAATTGAAATCAATTAATATCACCAATCAAATGGCTATTCAAACATAAAAAATAAACAACTAATCAAGGTCTCAAAATTACATAAACTCAATATACATTCAAGCACCCATTTTTTTGGCCATCACCATAAACCATACCATTGATGAATCTCATTATTTTCTATCTTTAATCTCAGTTTCACAACATCCCAAATACTCATAATTATAAATAATAATAATTTTTTCTCTATTTTTTATCGTTAAGGTTGATGTATACACATCAATGGGCCATTCCATCCATCTAATTCACAACCAACCAACTTGGTTATAATAA
The DNA here is from genome assembly GCF_033153095.1 of Gastrolobium bilobum. NCBI lineage: Eukaryota > Viridiplantae > Streptophyta > Magnoliopsida > Fabales > Fabaceae > Gastrolobium > Gastrolobium bilobum. The sequence continues at coordinate 48,370 of NW_026895530.1, read as the reverse complement.
CCCTAATTATATGACTTTTAAATTAGAGGGTTATAATGAGGACCTTATGGTCATAAATTGAATGAGGATGAAATTCTAAGAATTTTGATACCCATATTGAGGGTATTCTATACAGGTGAACTTTCATCTTTTAATTTTGACTGCTGACGCAATAACAGTCAGTAGAATAGCTTCAAGTGAGAAAATTATAGTTATAGAGCTGATATAATGATATAAACATCATGAATGAGGTTAGGATATGATTTGATGAAGATTGATACCCATATTGGGGTATTTTTGAAAAGTCAGTTCTGTCAGGTATTTTGTACTGTTATAGCAGCAGCCGGTAGAATCTCGGAACGGGAAAAAGATGAGAAAATGGAAATAAAGACCAATATATGCCTAACAAGTCATAATTAGACCAAAAATGTTAAAGTTAAGAAGATTATGAAATCCGGGTACAGTTAAGAACACCGGTAAAGACTACAGTGCAATTAAACAACTGTTAGTGGATCTGTGATCTACTAATCAAATTTTTAAGTTATGAACATGATCAACATCAACATCAACAAAACCTTTATCCCAAATTAATTGGGGTCGGTGGTAGATGAACCCACATGAAAGATACAAAACGGTTGAAAAAAATAAAAAAAATAAAAAAAATAAAAACAATAAAAAAAATAAAATAAAAATAAAATAAAATAAAATAAAATAAAATAAAATAATATAAGATAAGATAATATAATATAAAATAAAATAAAATAAAATAAAATAAAATAAAAATATATGTATATATAAATAAATAAAAGTAAAAAAGAAAGGGACAAGAAGAAGTGGGGGAAATGAAGGGGAAAAAGACTAAAAAGGGACCATCTGGAACATGATAATTAGATAAAATTAATTTTAAGTACTTAAAGTTAGAGTCTTGGAGGTTTTCGGGTAAAAAATTTGACGACGGTTCAGATAAAAATTATACCGGGTCTCACTAAAAGACGAATGTCTCTTAAGTGACATGTCACCCCTCATTAGCGCACCACCCCCTCCATTTCTGATTAGCCTCCTTCCTCTCTCTCTCTCTCTAAGTTTCAAATTTTGAAAACTCTCTCACTTCTCTCTAAGATTTCTTCACCTAAATCTCTCCAAACCACCAAACTTCCTTCACAAAGATTATTCCCCTCACTCTCCTCTTCACAACCATGCCATTTTCATGGTGTGAATCAAAAATTTCGTGTCCCTTATCATCCCAAACAGCCACGGTTTTGTGAAGAACAAAGGCTATGGAGTTGTGTTCTTGAGCTCTCTTGAAGAACCACATTTGCTTGCTCGTTTCCTTTGATTTTTGGGTAAGTGTTCTTGATTTTTTCATGAAAAACTCATCTTTCTTCTTGAGTTCTTGAGCCTAACTCATGAGCATGTTCATGAAGGTTTGTCCTTGCTTAAAGGAGGGTTCTTGGTGGAAAAAGGTGGAGACTTGAGCTAAAGGAGGAACCTTGAAGATGTAAGCTCCCATTTGAGAAATATGAACCAAAAAGCCTCCCTTTTTCTTGGGTGTGTGCCATGATTTTGTTATGTATTGCAGAAATATTGTTTAGAATTTTTTAATGACATGGTTTAATGATGATCCTTAAGGGTGAGTGTGTTTTGAACCATGGAATGATGGATTTGATGACAAAAGGTGCCACCTTTGGACCTTTGAGTGATGTTCATGTAAAAAGATGACTATGAACCCTAATATGGACCATGTATGATTCAGCCAAGTCAAGGATGGATAGGGTTTGATGACAAAAAAATGTGATTAAGTTGTTAAGTGTGGAAAAATGAGTAGAATGATTAACTAGGTGGGTTAACTCTAAGTAAAACTCACTAATCATAATTAATAATGGCTAAAAACCCTAATTAAATAGCTTATCAAATCTTCCCCATAAAGTATTTAAAGGTCTAGTTATGTTAAAATTAAGGAGATGATGAAATAGGGGATTAATTAAGGGTAAAAATTAATTAACAAAAGTAATTAAGGATTTAACTCTAAAATTGGACTAAAGTAGGGTTCAGGTACACTAATTAAGTAATTATTACAATTTAAGTATCATAACATAATGGGACTAAGGAGATTTCATAATGTGACTTAATAATAGAAAAATCCAAGAATTAATGTGAATTAGGATTTATAATCAAAAGTAATTAAGGTTTGTTAAGTAAACACATTTAAGGCTAAGTAACCAGTTCTTAGGCAAAATTGGGGAGAGCATATCTCCCTCCACAGAGGTCATATAGGACTGTACCTTATATCAAATGGAATCTTGAGATGTTAGATATTTGGTGTCAAAATTTGGTATCAATTGAAGATGTATTACATTCTTTATGTTCGTTTGAGTGAGGACTGCACAGGGAGGCCATGTGCAGAGGCTGTACATGGCTGCAACTTCCACGAATTGTTTCTCCCTCTGTGCTTACTAAAATTAGGCTCATAATATTTCGAATTAAAGATATATGTGTCTAGTTTACTACATAAAACTCTGAGAGCAATTGATTTAGTATAATTTCCAGAATCGCAGAAATGGTAAAGGATGTTTAGGGCCCTGTTCGGAGTTGGCAAACAACTTTGCTTGTCCAACTTCAAATGGTGATAACCGGAGCTAGGAAACTCCAAATGAGGCATGTGATACCTTGTTGGAAAGTTAATTGAGTCTATATTAACATAATAAAAGATGTGAATTTTATAACAAGTGAGTTGCGCTCAGTAACTAGAAAACATAAGCATGTACAGTTATGGGAAAACCGTAAAAGTAATATTTAAGCTAAGTGGGCTTATTGGAACCCTTAGTAACTTATAATAATCATAAATATGGCTTGGATGAGTTGAAAATAATCTAAGATACCTAAGTGAGCCTTGCATGTGATTCTAAGCTATGTAAGTAATTGAAGATTAAAGTGGCTTGTAATAATGCACTAAAATAAGTAATAAGTAATAATTGGTCTAGACTTGTAATGGGCATATTATTGGCATATGAGTATGAAAAACGGAATCATTAAATAATTAAGTCGTGAATATGACTTGAGTATTAATATTTAATTAATGATGTGAATGGTTCCTACTCTAGGTCTGCCTAGAGAATCGTGCACTTGAGGATATTGTTGGAGCATATGTATTATTATTGGAGTGTGGGCTTGTACTAAGCTCCCTAAGGTAAGCTCCTTGTTTTAGTTGACTCCTCTCTCTTGTGGCCCCACCATGATGGTGGGCATTATGGTTGTATTGTATGAAAGTATATGGTATGATGTATATGTGCATTCAACCACATTCATATAGATGTTATATGATCTTGATGTTATGATGATGCACTGATGATATATGTTATGAGTATCATGGCCAGTGATCATGGTATGTAGGCTGCCTATGACTTGAATCTGGGAGCTATTTCATACTGAGGTTGTGTTGACTGTCTATGGCTTGACCCTGGAAGTCACACATGTGTAACCGTCTATGGCTTTGACCCTGGGGTTACATAAGGATGATATAATGATGCTATGTTTATGCTGTATGTCTGTATTATATGCTTTATATCTGACTTGTCATGCAGGAAGTGGGCTCAGGGGTTAGAGGATCCTCTATGAACCTTGAGCTTACTGAGATGTGGTTATCTCACCCCGTTTGGGGACATTATTTCAGGTACCCAGAGTAGTGGTGATGCTTCTAGGGGCAAGGCCCCGACATTGGAGTAGTTGATGATGCAGCTGATGATTTTATATTATGTTTAGATTTGATGTTGGCATGTAGACTTGTTAACATACTTAATTATTTTATGGAGATTATTGTACGTATTTATTTAGGCTCATGATTTTATTCTTTGAGCCATGGATTATTTATTAATGTTTTTATACTTTGAATTAATATAGACTTGATGCATGTATTAAGTTAATTTGGGCATGGAGCCTTATTATTTGTATGTGACCCATTGAGGGGATTGCAGTCCGTGTGAGATTTGCAAGCTATATGCTTAAATTATTGTATCAATTAGGGGATAATTGTGTGGGACCATGTTCACAATTATCCGAAATACAGCCGTTATGCTGTCCGTGAGACTCCGTCAGGAATGACAGTTGATGTCATATCTTGATGGTCAATGGCCACTAATACTGGCTCATGGGATTAATTAGCAGATGTATGTTTAGATTTACGCTTTCGCAGTATCTCACGTGAACGCTTTTAGAAATGTTTTCAGAAAAGGTTTTGAAAAAAGTTTACTCGTACTTTTGTAAAACGCTTTATTATTCTTTTAAAATAAAGTCTTCCGCTGTGTATGCTAAATATCATGCATGTTAACAACCGAAGAACTACGGGGTGTTACATTGGTCATCAATTTCTGAAATTGGTTGCCTAAAATTTTAGAAAAAATAGTCTTTGCTAAGAAATTCATATAAAATCAAAAACTTGGCCAAATGACATGAAATTTTTATGGTAGAAAGTAGACATCTAGGACTTCAAATGGATATATGGTGTATCCAATTTGGAGGTCTACAACGCAAGAAATAAATTTTTTAAACTACCGAACAGAATTGTCATATGACCAATTTTGAAAATGACCCAAAGAACTTATCAATGCATTTCCTCCATTAAAATCATCATCCAACCTCATCAACCACTAACTCATCCAAACCTATGTTAAACTCCTTATCTAAATGTCACATTACATCATCAAATTCTTCACAAAATTATCAATTTTTTCATCATAAAATTTTTGTGTAAGTTACAAATTTTTCACCTTAAAATTTTCATCATATGTGAGGTGTTATAAGGAAGCCATGCAAAAGAATGACCAATTGACAATAACGTTCCGTGTGCTGGTTTATGATAGGGATTTACAACTTTTTGAGATTGAAGATGGACTTGATCAATCACAAGTAGGGGTGCTAAACGAGCCAGAGGTCTTTCAGGGACCTGTGGCTCGGCTCGTGAAGGCCTGAACTTACATGCCCAAAATTGGTTATTTGAACCAGACTTGGACTTGTATAAAAGCTTGTTTAGTAAAAAAGCATCAGGCTCCAATTCAAAAGCTCGACCTTATAGACTTTTAGGCTGGCCTAATATATTACTTTTTATTTTTATTTTATATTTTTTATACTACTTGTAATAACTTTTTCTCTCTCCTCAATTCATTTCACCCTATTTTATTTGTTAAATAGACTTTTTGAATGATTTTGTTTTATATTATGATGTTTGGATATACATTGAATTTATGAATATTTAGGGAATTACTAGTGATGTTGATTGTATATTCTATTTGGATAAATTTTTGTGTTCTTATTTATTTTAAACAGGCTAACAGGCTAAATCAGGCTTTTATTTTTTGTAAATAAACCAGGCCACAGGCCGATAATTATATTCATAACAGGCAACAGGCTTGGTCATGCTGACACATTTAAACACAGGCTTAGCCTTTTAAGATCAAAGCTCGGCTCGGCTCGACCCATTAACACCCCTAATCACAAGTGTCAATGTTGGAAGTTCATAGCAAGAAATTATTCCTGCAGCCACGTTTTAGCAGTGTGCAAGACAGCAAAGTTGAATCACTACAATTAATTGACCCTATATTCTCCATCCCATGCATTGCTCAGGTATATGCTGCACATTGGTATCTGATGGGCAATGAGTTGTTGATTACAGTAGGCGATGGTCCAACTGTAATTTCGAACGCAAATTTGGTACTCGCACAGGGAAGACCAAAGGCTTCAAGAATACAGAATGAGATGGATTGCCCTCAAGCAGCCAAAGTAGATGTGAGCATTGCAAGCAAGTTGATCATAACATACGTACATGTCCAATAAGGATTAAACAAACTTGAATACCATGTGTTTTGTATTGTATTGACAAGCAAGATGAATTATGCTTTGATAAGTTAATGATGATCCAAAATTATTTGATAAAAAAAAAAAAAATGCGTACAAACCAATTCATATGGTCATAGCCACTCCTATAATCGATTAACATTTCGTAATTAATTGATTACACCACAGGTAATAGAGTTTTTTTGAATTTTTTCACGTGTACTATGACATTTGAACGGAAAAATTTAAACTTGATCTGTGATTTATTGGAAGTGTGCTTAGGTCAGCCTATTTAATAAAGGATGTTTGATTTTTTAAATTAATATTTTTTTTTATTAATTACAAATATTATCGTATGACAATTGTGAAAAGATATTTTGTGATAGAAATAATATTTTTTTAACATTTATTTCACATAAATTTTAAAAAAAGAAACAAAAAATAACATATTTATAATTGTTAACAAAATATATTAACTGAAAATAAAAATAATAAATAAAGTAAACAGCTGTAAAAGAAATTAAAAAATAATTGTCGGCCAACTTGTATGTCAAATGACGTATGGCCCCCTTTATAAATTGATTACGATATATGAAGACTATATTTGAAATTTACTTTTTTTATTGTATGATATAGACTTTTTTATATATCAAAATAAAAATACATTGAATTCGAGTATTATGTGTGCTAAAAATTTAATGGAGCGAGTTTTATATTATAGAGATGGTAAAGTAAGTAACCTATTCTGTTTCAAAACTGTCTTAAAATAACCAAGTCATTTTTAAAAATTTCAATTGGATAAAATATTTGGAAGGTATTTTATTTGTCTATAATGATATACAAAACCATCATTATCTATGAAATTCGAACCCGAATCGGACTTGTGATTATCATTTTCCGTTTTTAAAAGTGGGTTAAAATTTTAATCCACCTGGACTCTTTCCTCCAACTCACTGCCAATATTTTAGGAAAGTAATTTTTTTTTATAAATTTATACTCTACATAAATGTAAAATGTATTAAATGAAGATAAAAAAGATGTAAAAAAGTCATTATTAATATTTAAAAAAATAAAATAAAAAATCAACCCAAAGGTTAACTAACCCTGCCATTGGTTTAATTCGTTATGATTAAATCAATAATGTCATTTGTGACAGATTAAACTCGTCAATCTAACATATTATTTTTCCTTCTAGTTTTCTCACTTATTTTTATCATATTCAAAATAAATTAATTGAGTAATTGATAAAAGAGAAGAAATTTAAAAAAGTTATCAAATAAAAAGAAATTAATGCATAAATTTAAGAACACATTTAATCTGATAGCGTACGGAGCACAGAATCTTGACAGCTCCTTTTGCTGTCAATAACCATAAATTTATGATTCAGTGCACACATAAGCTGCTGATCAGGAAGTTATTTGCAATTCGTCTCCGTACCAAGTCTCATTAAATGTTAATTAATATTGTTTTTATCATTTCCACCACTTATCTGCGGCATGTACGATATTAAAATTGGGTGGTTGTAAGAAAACGACGTTACCTTGTTATCCTCCACCGGATTGCCTAGTTTATACAAAAAAAAAATTATTATTATTTCTCACTCAAATAATATTCTTGCATGCAAGAGGGCTGCGCAGCTTTTCTCTCTTATCCTGCTATATATAGTTAAAATTATATACCAGTGTATATATATATATAACAGGTTCTTCTTACATCAATTTAAGACTAACAAGTTTTACACCATATCTCAATTGTTGATGGAGGAAAATTATCGCTTGATATTTGTAATGTAATTAATAATTAATTAATATTAATTAATTCGTATGACTTCCTAAATTATAACTGTTGGATGCATGGAAATTAACGGTTGGGATGCAGTGTAAGACTTATTAGTCTTATACGGTGTAAAATGATCCTGATCACACACACACACACTCACACACATATATATATGAGGCAGGATCCTTTGACACCGGTGTCAAATTTGAAGTTTGACACCTTATCTAAGAGCCATTAGATAAAAAATAATAATGATGTCACATGCTTACAAATCAGAGTCGTTCATCTTTTTTGATCTAACGACTCTCAGATGAGGTGTCAAATTTGAATTTGACACTGGTGTCAAAGGATCATACATCTATATATATATATGTGTGTGTGTGTGTGAGTGTGGGGCAGGATCTTTTTACATCGGTGTGAGACTAACAAGTCTCACACCACATCTCAACCGTTGATGGACAAAAATCACTGGTTGTCATTTATAGTATAATTAATAATTAATTAATATTAATAAATTCGTATGACTTCCTAAATTATAACCGTTGGGTGCACGGAAATCAACAGTTGAGGTGCGGTGTAAGACTTATTAGTCTTACACTGGTGTAAAACGATCCTGATCATATATATATATATATATGGGGCAGGATATTCGTACACCTGTGTAAGAGTTAAAAGTCTTACACTCAATCTTGATCATTGATCCACTTGTATCTAATGGCTCACATTACTAAAAAATTAGAGCCCTTAGATATAAGTGAGATCAATGGTCAAGATTGAGAGTGTAACTTACACTGGTGTAAAATGATCCTGACTATATATATATATATATATATATATATATATATATATATATATATATATATATATATAGTTCTTTTGACTCCAGAGTAAGACTTTTAAGTCTTACTCCTCATCTTAGCCGTTGATGGACGGAAATCAACAGTTGTCATTTGTAATGTAATTAGTTAATATGACTTTCTAAGCTATAACCGTTGGATGAACGGAAATCAAGGGCTGAGATGAGGCGGTAGTCGAGGCAGATACTTTACCTGCCTTCAAACTGAATACTGAGGCAGTACTTTAGGCGGTTATTTTAACCACCTTCAAACTGTATATTGAGGTGGTTGTTTTAAGCGCTTGAAGATAACGTTTAATGTCACTTTTAGACACCGCCTGAAATATTCAATCAGAGGAGGTTATTTTGATCGACTGCAAAATTTAACTTGAGGCGGTTTCACAACCCTCCTTAATATTACATATAAAGGCGGTCATTTATACGACGTCCATTGTGTTGTCAAAGGTGGCTTTTGAAACCGCCTACATATGTTATTCTTCGACAGTTTTGATAACAGCCTCCAAAAGTAATTCTCACGTGGTTGTAAGAAATGCATGGAAATGTTTTTTAAGGCGGTTATTATAACCTCATCCAATTTCTATACTGAAGCGGTTATTGTTCAATATAGGCCCTGCAAGCATTTTGTAATATTTCTGAATTAAACCGCCTTAAAATGATATTCTGAGGCAGTTTCTGGTTTGACAGAATTAAATATTTTTTTTGGTAAACATATTTATTTTCATTTTATTTTCGGTATATTTTATTATTTTCATTTTTAGCCTACATTGTGCATTTATTTTAATTTTTTAATAATGATATTGTAATATTTAAATTGTTGCATTTATAAGCATCTTTTGTTAATATACAATTTCAAATAGAAGAATATTACCAAAATAAATTATTAAAAAAATAGAATAAAATTAGAATAAACATTATACATTTTATGAGACATATTAATTATTGTACATATTTACACACACACATACACACACACACACACAATAAAATGTAATAAAATAAAAAATGAGAATTCAAAAAAAGGAAAAAGACAATGAATTTTTTATTAGAACAAAAATATTTGTTATATCAACACACTTTTTAATAAATAATTAAAAGCATAAAACAACCATTACAATGTCTCAAAATTTAAAACAAATCCATAATTGTTTCAACATAAAACAAAATCCTAAGTCTATGACAAAATCCAAAATAATATTCAAGGCTGAGGTGGTGGAGGTGGAACCCAAAGTGATGAATCCGGTACTTCAACATGTGGAGTATGGATTGTTTGAGAAGATCTTTTAAGTCCTGGGGACCCCAAAATAGCAACATGATGATACATTGAGCATTCATTATTATTATAGAACAATAAAGTGAATGCAATCATATATAGTCTTTTGAAAATAGAATAACAATGATGAGACATTAAACAGCTATATATAAGACTATTTAAGAATCATGCTTATTTGTAAAAGTAGCCCTTACCGTTATAAAACGAAGCAATTGGGTGGGAAATAAAATAGGATCATATGATAAACAAGAATAATTTCAATTTGTAAAATGCAAGAGAGACAACTGAACTCTTTTATTAGACATTTCCAGCTTTACCGACACTAATTACTTGTTGTCGTCCCATATTATGGTCAAGAATCAAGAATCAAGAATATTGCAATCAAGCACACACGCACACGCGCGCACACACACACTGACACACACGTGGAAAAATACTTGATAACCACATACACTCATGTTGTGTTAAGGCTCTAAAGCATCCACATTAAGACATGGAATCACTTTTAAGACCACATCTCTTTGTACTTCGACAATTGGAATGAGAAAAGGTTATATAGTTAAAAAATATTTATACAATGCCATAGTAACAGATCATAACCTATTTTCTAAAAATGAAATTTTCATAGGATTTATACACTGCATGAATTTAGAACTTAAAGTTTGTTCTTGAAATTTTTTAAAGGAAATTAGGCAATACAGTATCACTTAAGGCTAGACTTTTCAGCTCTCAATATCTATTTCTGGTTTTTGGAGTATCATATATATATATATATATACATAAGCAGTACTCTTTTTCATCAATGAAAAATATAACACCCTGTAGTACTCCGGTTGTTAACATTATGATATTATAGCATACACAGCGAAAAGTTTTATTGAATAATTAAAGAAACGTCTCTTAAAAATACGAATAAAATTTTTTCAAAACATTTTCTGAAAACATTTCTAAAAACCTTCACATAAGATATTGCGAAAGCGTAAAACTAAAACATACAACTACTAATTAATCCCATTAGCCAGTATTAGTGACCATTGACTAACCGGATATGACAACAACTGTCATTCCTGCCAGAGTCTCACGGACAACATAATGGCTATTTAACGGATAACTGAGAGATAAGAATCTCCACACAATCACACCTGATAAACACAGTTACATAACAGACAGCTTGCAAGTCCCACACAGACTGCAATCCCCTCATAGGGTCAGTACATAAATAATGGCTCCATGCCCAAATTAATACATCCATACATCATGTCTATATGTCCTCATCACATGCATCTAATATAACTTGTAACAAAACAACCATAATCTAGAAGCTCAATTATTAACAAATATGAGCATTATTACATACAACAACATAGTCTCAAAATAAGCTAACTAGTCATGTCAAAACTCTACACATGCCACAAAACAACATAACAACATAAAACATAAAATTAAACAGCAGCCTTAATCCACTAATCTGTAGCTGAGCCCTTGCCATTAGACTGCACACTGCTACCATGGTACCTGAAATGATGTCCCCAAAAAGGGATGAGCTAACAACATCTCAGTAAGCTCAAGGTTCTTAGAGGATCCTCTAATCCCCTGAGCCCACTTCCTGCTTGACAAGTCAGATATAAAGCATATATAACAACATACAGCATAAACATATCATCTATAATAACCCTAATTATATGAATTTTAAATTAGAGGGTTATAATTAAGACCTTATGGTCATAAATAGAATGAGGATGAAATTCTAAGAATTTTGATACCCATATTGAGGGTATTTTGCATACATGAATTTTCATTTGTTAATTTTGACTGCTGACGTAGTAATAGTCAGTAGAATAGCTCCAAGTTAGCAAATTATAGTTAGAGAACTAATCTAATGATATGACCATCATGAATGAGGTTCGGATATGATTTGATGAAGATTGATACCCATATTGGGGTATTTTTGAAAAGTCAATTCTGTCAGGTATTTTGTACTGTTGTAGCAGCAGCCGGTAGAATCTCGGAACGGGAAAAAGATGAGAAAATGGAAATAAAGACCAATATATGCCTAACAATTCATAATTAGACCAAAAATGTTAAAGTTAAGAAGATTATGAAATCCGGGTACAGTTAAGAACACCGGTAAAGACTACAGTGCAATTAAACAACTGTTAGTGGATCTGTGATCTACTAATCAAATTTTTAAGTTATGAACATGATAATTAGACAAAATTAATGTTAAGTACTTAAATTTAGAGTCTTGGAGGTTTCCGGGTAAAAATTTGACGACAATTCAGATATAAATTATATCGGGTCTCACTAAAGGACGAAGGCCACTTAAGTGACATGACACCCCTCATTAGGGCACCCTCCTCTCCTTCCCTTCCATTTCTGATCAGCAGCCCCTTCACTCCTTCTCTCTCTAAATTTCAAATTTTGAAAACTCTCTCACTTCTCACTAAGATTTCTTCACCTAAATCACTCCAAACCACCAAACTCCCTTCACAAAGATTTTTCCCCTCACTCTCCTCTTCACAACCATACAATTTTCATGGTGTGAATCCAAAATTTCATGTCCCTTATCATCCCAAATAGCCACGGTTTTGTGAAGAGTAAAGGCCATGGAGTTGTGTTCTTAAACCCTTTTGAAGAATCACACTTGCTTGCTTGGTTCCTTTGATTTTTGGGTAAGTTCTCTTGATTTTTTTCATGAAAGACCTCATCTTTCTTCTTGTGTTCTTGAGACTAACTCATGAGCATGTTCATGAAGTGTGTGCTTGCCTAAAGGTGTGTTCTTGGTGGAAAAAGGTGAAGCCTTGAGATAAAGGAAGAAGCTTGAAGATGTAAGCCTCCATTTGAGAAATATGAACCAAAAGTCTCTCTTTTTCTTGTGTGTGTGCCACAGTTTTGTTAAGTATAGGAGAAATATTTTTTAAAATTTTTAAGTGCCATGGTTTGATGATGATCCTTAAGGGTGGGTGTGTTTTGAACCATGGAATGATAGATTGGATGACTAAAGGTGCCACCTTTGGACTTTTGAGTGATGTTCATGTAAAAAGATGACTATGAACCCTAATATGGACTATGTATGATTCAGCCAAGTCAAGGATGGATAAAGTTTGATAACAAAAAAATGTGTTTAAGTTGTTAAGTGTGGAAAAATGATTAGAAAGATTAACTAGGTGGATTAACTCTAAGTAAAACTCATTAATCATGATTATAATGGCTAAAATCCCTAATTAAAATAGCTCATCAAATCTGCCCTATAAAGTATATAAAGGTTTAGTGGTGTTAAAATTAAGGAGATGATGAATTAGGGGATTAATTAAGGGTAAAAATTAATTAACAAAAGTGTAAGAACCCGCACCATTAATTAAGAAAGTTAATTAATTAATTATGAGAAATTAGGACATAATTTCATAATTGTCCTTGATAATTATTAGGAGGCTTAAATAAATATAGAAAGTGATTGAGAATGCTGAAAGTCGCTTTTCGGACGAAAAGTGCGGATACCGGTTCTTCTACTCGGTATAAATGCGTACCGATGAAGTATCCCGGGAAATTATGAAAAGTTTGTATATGTCACTAGAATAATATGTAGGACATGTAAAACAAATTTCAAGTTAAAATAATGAGAACTGGTGCCAGAACTGATACTGGCTATGGAAAAGCGCGTACCGAAAAGGTGTTGCGAAAAATAAAATAAAAATATGAAAAATCTTAGAAAAATGAGTAGGTTTAGAATCCTAAGTTTGGGATTAAAATGCTAAGCGTAGCTAATAATGTTAATACATTGTGTTTAATTCTAAACCGCCTATATATAGAGGGTTGCACACAACCCTAGGCTGATACTCAGCCATTATTACGTGAGTGACTGCTGCCTTTGTCTTCTCCACCATTGCTTGACCTTCCTTGTAGCTTTTCTTCTCATTTTCTTCACAAAAACTCCTTGGCTGACTGCATTCAAGCCTTGGGAAATAGAAAGGGTTGCATTTCTGAGTTGGAAGGGTTGTTGTGAGTGAGTAAGCTTCTGCCTTGGTGGTTAGAGTGGTGTGAGCCTTTGGTGATGGCACTTTGAGCTCCAAGGAGCCATCTTTGGTGAGAAAGGAACCATTGTTGTGTGCCATTTTCGTGCATCTTCAAAGTCAGAACCTTAGGGGTTGTTGGTGAGCTCCAAGAACACTCCTTTCTCTGTTTTAAAGCTTGGGTAAGTGCTACCAACCATTGGTCATGATTTTTAATTGATAAAAGAGGTGTCTTGACATGTTTAAGGGGTTAAACAAGTAACCAACCTGAGTATGAACCTTAATGAGCTTAAAGATGCATGCTTTAACGTTTTAAAGGGTTAAAAGTGGAACCTTGAAGGGATATCTTCGCGAAAATGCAAAACTGCATTCTTTCGCGAAATATCCGGATATTTGGATGAAAATATCCGGATATTTGGATATCAATATCCGGATATGGGTTTCTGGATATCTGGATATGGGATGTGGAAATATCCGGATATTGATATCCGGATATGTTCCCGAGAAATATCCGGATATTGATATCCGGATATGTCCCCGAGGAATATCTGGATATTCTGGGTTTGCGAAGAATAGTAGTTGCACTGTTCATACAAAATGATGTTTGGGGTTTGTGGACCCTAGATTGGTTAAGTTGAACCTCTGTAATAATTAAACTAAGTCAGAATCTAAGTGATTAAGGGTTTGTGGCTTTGCGAGAAGCCTTAAGACATGAAATGTAAAGGAAAGACGTTGTCCTTGTGTCTTATACTTGTTGAGTATGGTTTTGATATGATTGTTGGTCTAAAACAGATTGTGATTCTGCTATGTTTGGGCTTTGAGATTGGTTGGACTCTTGGCTTGGATTGTTAGCTTGCAAGGTAAGCTTTCGTGTCCTTGGTTTAGCCATTGTTGGTTCCACCATGTCCCATAGAGGGATGGTTTATATGCATGATGTTGTTTTCATGTATTGTTTTGATAAATGCTATTGAGCTGTTATATGCGAGTGCCTTTATGATATGCATGTGGTGTTCCACCTATACGGTAAGCCAGAGTATGTGGAGACATATAAGATGGTGAGGCTGTGGGTGAGGTGCAACGGTGTTCCTTGTACTTATTGTGGGGTTGTAGACGTACATCCTGTATTTCTCGGGCCAGTAGAATAGTGATAACACACATGGCATGAATATCTGTTGCACTGTATAGTTTTGGAACTTATACTGTTAAATGCTTTTGAACTTATATTGCTCGTGTAAGTGAGCTTGGGGTGGAAGATCCTTGAGGACCCCTTGTCTTACTGAGATTTCTTTTTAGAGATCTCACCCCACGTTTGGGGCACATATTTCAGGTTCAGGTAATGCGGGGGTTGAGACCTCTGGCGGCAGGAGGCCGGAGCTTAGCTGATTATATATGTTATATGCTGACATGACTGGATATTGGATGCTATTTATATTTTCTGTCTTTATATTGATATTTGAGTTGAGACTCTTTTGTGGGCTTTGTTGCCTTATCTGGTGAGCATGGGGTTTTTCCATGCCACATTGATGTTAGTACTTGTAGCTTGAGTTGTATAAACTATCAAGGTTGTCCGGTATACGTGTTATAGTTCCGTGACTAGAGACATAATTATGTTATTTATGTTATGAGGTATTTCAGTTAGCTGTCTTTTGCAATTTTCATACAGGCGATGTTTTATGAAATGAAGTAAGTAATTCAACTTGGCTAATGATAATGACGTCATAATTGAACAGAAAAAGATATTTCGCATTTTTAAATTAAGCGTGGCTTAATACGATGATATGATAACAAACTGGATATATACGGGGTGTTACAAAAAGTAATTAAGGATTTAACTCTAAAATTGGACTAAAGTAGGGTAGGTACACTAATTAAGTAATTATTAAAATTTAAGTATCATAACATAATGGGACTAAGGAGATTTCATAATGTGACTTAATAATAGAAAAATCTAGGAATTAATGTGAATTAGGATTTATAATCAAAAGTAATTAAGGTTTGTTAAGTAAACACATTTAAGGCTAAGTAACCAGTTTTTAGGTGAAATTGGAGAGAGCATATCTGCCTCCACAGAAGTCATATAGGACTGTTCCTTATATCAAATTGAAGCTTGCGATGTTAGCTATTTGGTACCAAAATTTGGTATCAATTGAAGATGTATTACATTCTGTATGTTCGTTTGAGTGAGGACTGCACAGGGGGCCATGTGCAGGGGCTGTACATGGCTGTAACTTCCACGAATTTTTTCTCCCTCTGTTCTTGCTCAAATTAGACTCATAATATGTCTAATTAAAGCTAAATGTGTCTAGTTGTCTAAATAAAAATTTGAGAGCAATTGGTTTAGTAGATCTTTCAGAATCTTAGAAATGGTAAAGGATGTTTAGGGCTCTGTTCGGAGTTGGCAAACAACTTTGTTTGTCCAACTTCAAATGGTGATAACCAAAGCTAGGAAAATTCATATGAGGCATGTGATACCTTGTTGGAAAGGTAATTGAGTCTAGATTAACATACTAAAAGATGATAATTTTATAACAAGTGAGTTGCACTCAGTGACTAGAAAACAGAAGAATGTACAGTTATGGAAAAATCGTAAAAGTGATATTTAGGCTAAGTGAGTTTATGGGAACCCTTAGTAACTTATAATAATTAATGTTCAAGATTATGAATGACATATATTGATGATAAATGTCTTGATTAGTTGTAAGTGAAGTTGAAAATGCCTTAATCTAAGAGAGTTTATTAATGGACTAAGTGTCTAATGAGTTATTGTGGACTTAGGGAACAATTCCTTATGCACTAAAAATATGTAATTAAGTAATAAATGGTCTAGACTTGTAATGGACATATTATTGGCATATGAGTATGAAAAGTGGAATCATTAAATGATTAAGTCGTGGATATGACTTGATTAATTAATATGTAATTAATGATGTGAATGGGTCATACTCTAGGTGTGCCTAGAGAACCGTGGACTGAGGATTTTGTTGGAGCATACGTATTATATTGGAGTGTGGGCTTGTGCTAAGCTCCTAGTTATAGTTGCATCCTCTCTCTTGTGGCCCCACCATGATAGTGGGCATTATGGTTGTATTGTATGAGAGTATATGGTATGATGTATATGTGCATTCATTCACATTCATATAGATGTTATATGATCTTGATGTTATGATGATGCACTGATGATATATGTTATGAGGATCCTGGCCAGTGATCATGGTATGTAGGCTGCCTATGACTTGACTCTGTGAGCTATTTCATACTGAGGTTATGTTGACTGTCTATGGCTTGACCCTGGAAGTCACACATGTGTAACCGTCTATGGCTTTGACCCCGAGGTTACACAAGGATGATATGATCATGCTAAGTTTATGTTGTATGTCTGTATTATTTGCTTTATATCTAACTTGTCATGCAGGAAGTGGGCTCAGGGGTTAGAGGATCCTCTATGAACCTTGAGCTTACTGAGATATTGTTATCTCACCCCGTTTGGGAACATCATTTCAGGTACCCAGAGTAGTGGTGATGCTTCTAGGGGCAAGGCCCCCGCATTGGAGTAGTTGATGATGTAGCTGATGATTTTATATTATTTTTAGATTTGATGTTGGCATATAGACTTGTTAACATGCTTAATTATTTTATGGAGATTATTGTATGTATTTATTTAGGCTCATGATTGTATTCTTAGAGCCATGGATTATTTACTGATGCTTTTATACTTTGAATTAATATAGACTTGATGCATGTATTCAGTTAATTTGGGCATGGAGCCTTATTATTTGTATTGATCCATTGAGGGAATTGCAGTCCGTGAGAGACTTGCAAGCTATCTGTTTAAATTATTGTATCAATTAGGTGATCTGTATGTGTGGGACTATGTTCCCAGTTATCCAAAATACAACTGTTATGCTGTCCGTGAGACTCCATCAGGAATGACACTTGATGTCATATCCGGATGGTCAATGGCCACTATTACTGGCTAATGGAATTAATTAGTAGATGTATGTTTAGATTTAAGTTTTCGCAGTATCTCACGTGAATGTTTTTAGAAATGTTTTCAGAAAAGGTTTTGGAAAAAATTTACTCGTATTTTTGTAAAACGCTTTATTATTCTTTTAAAATAAAGTCTTCCGCTGTGTAGGCCAAATATCATGTATGTTAACAACCAGAGTACTACGGGGTGTTACAGCATCATACTTCATCCTCTGGTTAACTATTCAAGGGCTCTCCCCAAGAATAGTTAACTGACATGTCCCACATGCCTAGTGTGACTTCCAGGGTCAAGTCATAGACAATCAACACAAACTATAGTATGAAATAACTCCCAAGGTTATGCCATAGGCAACTTACATACATATTCACTGGCCAAGAACCTCATACCATACATCGTCAGTGCATCATCAAAATATCAAGAATCATATAATAACTATATGAATATGAATGAATGCACATATACCACATATCACATATTTTCATACAATTCAACCATAATACCCACCATCATGGTGGGGCCACAAGAGAGATGAGCAACCAAATCCAAGAACTTACCTCAAGGAGCTTAGCAAAAGCCCACACTCCAATATAACACATATGCTCCAAAAAAATTCTCAAGTGCAAGGTTCTATAGCACACCTAGAGTAGGAACCATTCACACCATTAATTACATAGTACTTAATCAAGTCATATACAAGACTTAAGAATTTAATGATTCCACTTTCAATACTCATATGCCAATAATATGCCCATTACAAGTCTAGACCATTTATTACATAATTACATGTCTTTAGTGCATTATGAAGTGTTAACATGTTATTCTAACAACCACATAGTTTGAACACTTCACACAACCATAGAACCACACTCTAGGGCCACTAAGGCACTTAGATTATTTGTAGGGTCTCTCTCGCTTTTTCTGTAATTTTCTCTTCTCCATTTTTTCTTTTGTTCGAGTTTTATTCTGAGCTTTTGGATACTGTAATTTCTGGTTTTTTTGTTCTGTGAATTTGGGCACAGTGATGAGACTATTTCGGTGAATTTTGGCTGTAGATTTAGATTTCTGCACTTTTTATTTTCTTTGTAGTTTTCATTCTTGTTATTGAGCTCAATCCTTATGGATTTGAGCTAAACTCTCTAAGGGTTGGGTGATTGAGACCTCAACTATAGTGAACGATGTTAATTACTTTTCTGATATGAATGCTTAATTTTCGTAGTGCAACTCTGTTTTGTATATTTGAATGTTCTTCCATTTCGGTTGAATGGATGATGTTTTCTTAGGAGAAGTTTATTGGGAAATAATCTTCTCTGGATAATGGGTTGGGCTCATGGACTCAAATAAGAAATTATTTGAAGGAGTAATTCTGAACTTAATTTACTCCTCCATGTGGCTATGAGGACCTGAGCTTCAAGCTCTTAATCTCATAAGCTTAGGGATAAGTGGTTTGAGAAAAAAGGGAAAAAGATTTTTAAGAGATTAAAAATCTACATTAGTCTGCCAACGAAAAATAATTATTAAAGAATTTTGTAAGTAATTTGCATCAAGATCTGTGGGGAAGGAATCAAAACCCAACCCAGTTTTCTAATTAGAACTCTTAAAATTTTTGCAAGTCTAATTTTTCTTTATTCATTTAACATCTTAGCAATTTTGTGAAAATATAATCAAACAGAAAATTCCAAAAATAATTTCTCAATTTGTTTTCTACCTTTTATTTTGTGCATTAAGCAAGTGACTTCAGTTTTAAATCAGAAATCTTCAAGTGAACTTTAATCTCTAGTTCTTCTTAAGTTCTGTTTAACCAATTTAATTTTAATTTTTTTTAGAATTTAGTTTGA
The DNA here is from genome assembly GCF_033153095.1 of Gastrolobium bilobum. Taxonomy (NCBI): domain Eukaryota; kingdom Viridiplantae; phylum Streptophyta; class Magnoliopsida; order Fabales; family Fabaceae; genus Gastrolobium; species Gastrolobium bilobum. Next base: position 28,827 of record NW_026895530.1, on the reverse strand, counting down.
ACAATTGCAATTTTTCTTTTGTACTTTTTCACCAAAGGTCTTTGTGAGAACGATATTGGGATCTTAAATATACCCTATATTACTCGTGGCTGCGTATACATGCGCATAACTTGCATACTCTTTAGCAAGACCAACATGTACCGACCACTCGGTACATTCTTTAATAAATATGAAAAAAATGATATATTTACACTACACTTATTTTTATGGTCATCTTTTTTTTTCTTATTTTCAATAAGAGATTATTAACGCCTGTTGCACCAAAAATACTCCCGGACCAAAAAATAAAATAAAAAATACTCTCGATTAAATTGATGGTAAGTAATAAATCATATATACACTACGTTTGTACTGTGTCTGTCTGATGGAGGTAGGTTTCTTATTAACTTCTACTGTAGGATTCAAATTCTGGAATTGTCAGTGATAAGTTTTTGTGTGTGTGTGGATGTATCTACACTCATTTCGATTCACAGCAGAATGGAGAGACGCATAGTTTTAGACTTTTAGGAAATTGAATTATAATTAGATAACTTCAAACATGACGAATCAGAGATGAGTTTAATTTTATTTTTTATCTAGATCTCCACGCTTCCAAACCGATTAGAGGCATAATTCAGGATTTGAATTATAATTAGTGAAATACAATAAAGGTAGTGTACGTTGCATGCAGATTTTAAAAACATTAAACAAGAATATGTACATGATAAAATAATTAAATTATATTACACTAATTTGAAGCAATTTCGGTTGCATAAATAATTTATTAGATTATTGTGAAGTGGTAGAAATATGATAAGCTTGATATAGAAGATGAGTTTTCTGTAAAATTCATCCTTTAAATATTCATAGAGTAAGGTTAATTTTTTTGTTTTTTTGTTTTTGTTTTTTGAGTTCATTGAGTAAGATTAATTTTAATATGAATTCATGTTCTGAGATCATAATTTGAGAATAAAATGTGTATAAATGGAAAATATTTCCAATAATTTTGTAATACTGAAGATTAAGTACATCAGTTACAGCCTACTAAAAAAACCGTACATCAGTTACAAAAGTTGGAAAAAAATTTGGTTGTACTTGTTATCAAAGAAAGAAAGAACAGAGAAAGAACACTACCAGAAAAACGGAGTTTAACCACGACGTTTTGACCACGATTAAAAATGTCCTAGTAAGATTTTGAAACGTCTGGCTTTCTCGCGGATTCAATGACAAATAACAAACTAATTAAATTATAACAGAGTTTTGTGTGTCAATTTCTGCAACCACTTCCATTATATCGCGACTCTGCGCCTTATTCTAATATTATCTGTCCTTAATTTCTACTCTCCACCAGTAGCAGCCTAATATTCTTTCTCTTCTCTAAAAGCTTCCATGACAACGGCCACACCGGGAACTCTCCAATCTTGAACAAAATCAGGTCTGACATTTTCTCGATTCGAACGGTTCAATTTTGTTTTCCTTCATTTTCTATTCTTGGCCCCTTTTAGTGGAAATTAGTGCTCGATCGTGATCTTTGGGTTCCAGATTTTGGGATTTTGATATTTGATCGTGATTGAATCTTTGAATCATGGCTATGCCTTAGGGTTTCAGATGCTAGATAGGAAAATGGTTGTTTATACTTGTCATTGTAGTTAAAGAGTGTTTATGTGATGTTTGCATGAATGCGAATTGTAAATGTGATTTGCTGAAGCCTAAGGCATATCAAAGAATTTTTAAAGATAGGTGCATTTCTAAACTGGCCCACATATCAATGAATTTTTCTGGTTTCATTTGTGAACTAATTGCAAGATTTATATGATCCCTAAAAAAGAAGTGCCAATCTGTTAGAGTTGGTGTGTGTTTAGATTTCATAAATTTATTTTCAAAATAATTTATAATCAAAAGCTTATTGAGACATCTTGAAGAAGAAAAAATAATTTTGCTCTAAAAAGTAGTCAGAAACAATGTTATTATTATTTTCGAATGCATTGGAATGGATAAACATTTCTGGTTTTTTTGGTCATTTGCCACATTTTTTACCGTGGCTAAATCCCATTTTTTTGTAGTGGAAAGGGAAAGAACGAAAGTATTCTGCATTATTTTCTCAATGAATTGATTGATACAATACAGAGAAAATAACTATATATGGTACATTGACATCTACAAGAAAAGTGGTTTTCAGAGGCGGTTATATTTGCATTTTGAGGTGGTTCAAACTGTCTCTAAATGCTTGGTTCGTCGGTTCATAAACCGCCTCGTTTACCATCGTCACGAGGCAAAATATGTTAGTTTTCACAAACCGCTGGAATAACCGCCTCTACATGACCATCTGAGGCGGTTATTCTAACCGCCACTAAAACATTTTCTAAGGCGGTTATTTTAACCGCCTCCACCACCGCCTCCAAAACATAACCTGAGGCGGTTATTTTAACCGCCTCCAAAAGACAATCTGGACTGCGGCGGTTATATTAACTGCCTCCAAATAACGTGTAACCGCCTCCAAATACTTAAAATTATATAAATTTTAAATTTTTTAATATTAAAATTGTTATTTTTAAAAGTTAATATAATTTTTATATTTAAATTTTTATTTTTAATATAATTTTCGATAGTGATTAGTTAATATAATTTTTTTTAAAAAAAAATTATTTTTAAAAGTTAATATAATTTTTATTAGTTGAATATGAATAACTTATTGAATTTTGTATATGTGTGTGTTAGTGTGGGTTGTTATATAGAAGGGAATGGAGAAGGAGTAACAAGTGCCATCCAATGTGGGACTTCAAAGTGAAAGTGAGATGGTTTTTTTCAATGTGCAACAGTCAATGTTCTCACAGATTGAAGAACTTACTAGCAAGCTGGAATGATAAATATCTATTCCTCAGCTTGAGGGGGAGTGTTGTAAATAATATTGATTTAGTTATTATTTAGTTTTTATTTAGTCATTTATTGTTGTATTGGGCCAAGCCCTTTGTTGTATTGGGCCAAGGCCTTTAGGTTAAAAGTAGGTCAAATATTCTCTATAAATAGAGAACCCCTTGTACACATTATTTAGAATTCTAAAATATATCAGAATACCCTTTTTCAAGTTGGTATCAGAGCTCTCGATCTGAGGGCTTTGCTTCCGCACATATTATCTTCTTTTTTAAAAAAACCCTAATTTCTTTGCCTCTTGCCGCCATTAGCCGCCACCAGAAAATTTTTCCGGGGACCTTTTGGACCAAGGGGACCATTGTTGACCTTATTTTTCCTCCGATCTATCATTCTACGCAGTGTTCCTCCGCCACAAACGACTGAAACACCTCCGACCGCCTCCAATCAGTTCTGTCTTCACCGTTTGGACCACTTTCCGGCGACTTTTCAACCGCGACCACCCACAGACAGGTGCGCGCTCACCGGACGACCACACCAGAAAAATCTCAGCCGGCGAAGCCCATCCACGCGCTCTCACGCGCCGCCCCTTTCCCGGCGAGTGAATCCCACGTGAAGCTCTTTTCTCCGGCGCGTGGAGGCGCGTGCGGCAGTGTTTTTGGACCGGACCACCACCATTCTTCTCGTCTTCTTGTCTTCTGTCTGGATCTGTAATTATTTTTCTGATTAGAGGTCATTAGATATTCTGTTTGGTTGATTTTATCGCTGGTTGTTAACTTTTTTTGTTAAAGAATGGCCGAGCATGATAGTTCTTCGGTCTTATCTGGTAAGAGCACACGTTCTATATCTCTTCTTGCTTCTTGCACTGATTTTAAAACCTCATGGATTTTGGATTCTGGTGCAACTGATCATATGGCTTGTCGTACTGAGTTGTTTTATTCTTATCATCCTACTGTTGGTAGTCATATTATATCCGTAGCTGATGGATCCCATAAATCAGTTATTGGTTCTGGTAACATTCAGATTCAACCTTCCTTGTTTCTTAAAAATGTTCTTTATGTTCCTCAGCTTTCTACTAATCTTATCTCCACTCAAAAACTTACAACTGATTTGAATTGTTCTATCACATTTTTTCCTTCTCATTGTCTTATTCAGGATCTTACCACGAAGAAGACAATTGGAGTTGCTAATGAACAGGATGGGTTGTATCATCTCCTTCCAGACCATGCTAGCAAAAATCAGTTATTAATGACACGTCATCCTTCTACTGCAGAGTCTATGATTTGGCTCCATCACAAGCGTCTTGGGCATCCACCATTTAGTCTTTTGAAGTCTATGTTCCCCTCTCTGTTTCTCAATAAGTCGGTTGAGACCTTTCATTGTGATGTTTGTGAATTTGCAAAACACCATCGAGTGTCATTTCCTTCTAGCACTATTAAAAGCAGGGAACCTTTTTCTCTTATCCATTCTGATGTTTGGGGCCCGTCTAAAGTGCACAGTGTTTCAGGTGCTAGGTGGTTTGTTTCTTTTATTGACGATTGTACTCGGATAACATGGATATACTTGATGAAAGACAAGTCTGAAGTACCAGAGATATTTATTCGATTTCAACACATGGTTGAGACTCAGTTTGGTAAGGGTATTAAAAGACTCAGATCTGATAATGGTACTGAGTACGTCAATCAACGCCTGTCACAATTCATTTCAGACAGAGGTATGATTCATGAGCTCACATGTGTTGATACCCCTCAACAAAACGGGGTTGCTGAAAGGAAAAATCGTCACCTTCTTGAAGTTGCTAGAGCACTGCTTTTTCAGACATCTGTTCCTAGTTCTTATTGGGGAGAAGCAGTATTAGCTGCAACTTTTTTGATCAACCGTTTACCTTCACGGGTCCTTAACAATATCAGTCCTATTCATTCCATGACTTCCTTCTTTCCTTCTGTTCCCATATTGCAGAGCCTTCCACCAAGAGTGTTTGGATGTGTTGCCTTTGTCCATGTTCATAAACAACATCGGAGTAAGTTGGATCCTAGGGCTCTTAAGTGTGTCTTCCTTGGTTATAACCCTTATAAAAAAGGGTACAAGTGTTATCATCCACCAAGTCGGAAATTTTTTGTTTCTATGGATGTCACCTTTCAAGAATCTGAATCTTATTTCCTGGGTCCTCATCGTCAGGGGGAGAATAGTTCTTCAGAAGACTCATCCCCTTCCTTCTTTGAGTCTGGATCAATCTTCTCTCTTCCTAGTGAGTCTGCTCCTGGTGTGTCAGAACCTTCAAATACACCTGAGATACAACCCATACTGTCTCACCAGCAACCTCAATCGTCTGAACCACTGGTAAGTCCTGAATCTCTTATTTCTTCTGAGTCTCCTGAATCTCCTGTTTCTGATTCTAATATTATTTCCTCTCATGATTTGTCTATTTCTTCTGATATCTCTAATGACTTACCCATTGCTTCTACTTCTGATGACTTACCTATTGCTCTTAAAAAAGGAAAAAGATCTTGTCACAAGAAAACTTGTTCCCCATGTCCCTCTTGTACTCAATACCCTATCTCCCACTTTGTTTCCTCTGCTAATCTTTCTGTGCAGCACAAAAGCTTTGTTTCAGCACTAGATTCTATTGCAATCCCAAAATCAGTACATGAAGCCTTGAAAGATAGGAATTGGGCTCAAGCCATGCAAGAGGAGATGAATGCTTTGGAGAAAAATAAAACATGGGAGGTTATTGATAGACCCAACGGAAAGAAAGCAGTAGGGTGCAGATGGGTTTATGCCCTGAAATATAATTCTGATGGCACTCTTGAGTGATATAAGGCTCAATTAGTGGCCAAAGGTTACACTCAAACCTATGGCATTGATTATGAAGAAACCTTTGCTCCAGTTGCAAAGATGAATACAGTGAGAATCTTGTTATCCCTTGCTGCCCATTACAATTGAGATATAAATCAATTTGATGTGAAAAATGCTTTCCTCAATGGTGAGTTAGAAGAAGAAGTCTACATGGAAATCCCGCCTGGTTTTGATTCTGTGAAGGGGGAAAATAAAGTTTGTAGATTAAAAAAGGCATTGTATGGATTGAAGCAGTCACCTCGTGCTTGGTTTGGAAGATTTACTAAGGTTATGATGACCTTAGGATACAGACAGAGCCAAGGAGATCACACTCTTTTCTTCAAGCGCTCCCAAAATGGGAAGCTTACTGTGCTCCTTGTATATGTTGATGATATTATTATCACAGGTGATGATTTTGTGGAGAGACAGATTCTGCAAACACGGCTTGCCTCTGAGTTTGAAATCAAAGACCTTGGGAAACTGAGATATTTCCTAGGGATAGAAGTAGCTCATTCAAGCAAAGGAATTTTTGTCAGCCAGAGGAAATATGTTCTTGATCTTCTCAAAGAAGCAGGAAAGCTCGGGTGTAAACCCTCTAATACTCCTATTGAGCAGAATCACAAGATGGGCTATGAAGAAGAGAGTCCTCCAGTTGATAAAGGACAATATCAACGGCTAGTTGGGAAATTGATATATCTGGCCCATACTAGACCAGACCTAGCTTATGCTGTTAGTGTTGTCAGTCAGTTTATGCACGATCCAAAAGAAAAACACATGCAGGCAGTAGAGAGAATTCTTCAGTATCTTAAAGGTACTCCTGGGAAAGGATTGTTATTCCGACGTGATGGCAATCTATCTTTAGAAGTCTACACAGATGCTGATTATGCTGGATCCGTGACTGACCGTCGTTCTACCACTGGTTATTGCATGTTTCTTTGCGGTAACTTGGTGACATGGAGAAGAAACAAGATGTGGTTGCCAGATCAAGTGCAGAAGCTGAATTTCGAGCTATGGCTCAAGGCATTTGTGAGTTACTGTGGCTGAAAATTGTACTTGATGATCTCAAAATAAAATGTGAGGGACCTATGAAGCTGCTATGTGATAATAAGTCTGCTATTTGTATAGCTCATAATCCAGTTCAACATGATCGGACTAAACATATTGAGGTCGACCGCCATTTCATCAAAGAGAAACTTGATAGCGGGTTGATTACCACTCCATACATTCCCACTGGGCGTCAATTAGCTGATCTATTAACAAAGGGGCTTCCTTCAGACAGATTTCAAGAACTTACTAGCAAGCTGGGAATGATAAATATCTATTCCTCAGCTTGAGGGGGAGTGTTGTAAATAATATTGATTTAGTTATTATTTAGTCATTTATTGTTGTATTGGGCCAAGCCCTTTGTTGTATTGGGCCAAGGCCTTTAGGTTAAAAGTAGGTCAAATATTCTCTATAAATAAAGAACCCCTTGTACACATTATTTACAATTCTAAAATATATCAGAATACCCTTTTTCAAGTTGGTATCAGAGCTCTCGATCTGAGGGCTTTGCTTCCGCACATATTATCTTCTTTTTTAAAAAAACCCTAATTTCTTTGCCTCTTGCCGCCATTAGCCGCCACCGGAAAATTTTTCCGGGGACCTTTTGGACCATTGTTGACCTTATTTTTCCTCCGATCTATCATTCTACACAGTGTTCCTCCGCCACAAACGACCGAAACACCTCCGACCGCCTCCAATCAGTTCTGTCTTCACCGTTTGGACCACTTTCCGGCGACTTTTCAACCGCGACCACCCACAGACAGGTGCGCGCTCACTGGACGACCACACCAGAAAAATCTCAGCCGGCGAAGCCCATCCACGCGCTCTCACGCGCCGCCCCTTTCCCGGCGAGTGAATCCCACGCGCAGCTCTTTTCTCCGGCGTGTGGAGGCGCGTGCGGCAGTGTTTTTGGACCGGACCACCACCATTCTTCTCGTCTTCTTGTCTTCTGTCTGGACTTTAGAAATTTATATATAACACCAGATAATTCAACTTAAAAATCTGAACGGTCAGATTAAAGTATTACAAGAGAAGAACACACTAACCAAATTTGAGGACGATCAAATGGCTGAACAAAGAGATTTCCCTCTTTGAATCTCATTGTCTGATAGATCATGAACCGCCTTTAATGTATATGCTTTTGAGGCAGTTATTTTAAGCACCTTTAATGTCTATTTTGAGGCGGTTCACATGAAATTGCCTCCAAATGTATATTAGAGGTGGTTAAAATAACTGCCCCTATTTCCATTCAGAGGCGATTATATTAAAACTGCCTCTAATTGCTGCATTTAGAGGCGATTACATCTCAACCGTCTCTAAATGGTCAATGGGGACGGTTATTTTAACCGCGTCTAATATACATTTGGAGGTGGTTATGGTTTAACTTCCTCTAAAAGTAGCAATTAGAGGCGGTTTTAATGTAATCGCCTCTGAATGGTAAATAGAGAGGTTATTTTAACCGCCTCTAGTACACATTTGGAGGCGATTTCACGTCAACCGCTTCGAATCAATTAAACCGCCGGAAATACCGCCTCTATGTATCAATTGGAGGCGGTTTAAGTGAAACTGCCTCAGTTAAACAACCTCCAAATACCAGTTTTCTTGTATGTCAAAACAAAAGCGGGAAAGTAACTAACACATAGTTGAGCTAATGGACTAACTATGGTTAAGCTAAACTAACTGATATGGTAATACCCCCCTTCAAGTTGGAAGGTGGATGTCAAGTGTAACGCCTCGTCCGCAGCTGGTGTATTAACATACAAATGGTATTTAAAGCAACTTGCAATAATTAATCGCGGAAGCAATATACTGTTTTATATAAATAAAAAAGGCTAATCCTCATGGTGGATTAACTTTTTCTTTTAATAACAATCCTTATGTAATTGCAACACTAAAATAAAACCTGAAATACCCCGTACTCATAAATAACAATTCAAAAGCATCTATAACACATGGTGCTAGAATACAAATACTAAGTCAACAAATAATAGATTATTTAATAGTGGTATAGACAACCCCTATGCTCGCCTCAAATAACAACAGAATCCAATCAAGTTTAGTCATAATAAAGTCTCCTCATGGTAGAATAAATAATCATAATATGCATGACTTATAACGATAATGAAATCTCTAAGTTGGCCTCTTGCCTATATCTGTGTCTGTCTCACGAACACCATCTCCTGAAAATGTGCCCCAAAAATGGGTGAGATTTCTAACAGAAATCTCAATAAGACAAGGGGTCCTCAAGGGATCCTCCACCCCGAGCTCACTTACAGGTATAATGTAAGTTCTAAAACAGTGCAGGCAGTATATAAAGAAATAGACTAATAACAAGATAAGGGGAATGGCTATATCGGGCCATTTGTAGCAGTAAACAATGCAGTATATAAAAGGAGCATGCCATGCAATATATCAAATGAATGTGCAATGTCGCAAATGTCCATGTCATGTGTGTATGCATCCTACTGGCCAGAGAATAAAATGTAGGGATTACGTATGTCTACAATCCACAGTACAAGGAGTCCACCATGTACCTCACACACGGAGTTATCATCTTGCATGTGGCCTGACATGCTCAGAGATTACCGTCTCGTGTGGAATACCCTACATACATATACATATGGCAAATGCACTATATCATAATTCAGCTCAACAACATATCCAATACTCATAACATAAACAGATATAATTCCATAATTTTGCTCAACAGCTTATCCAATACTCATAACATAAACATATATTATTCCGTAAAACATACCATGCACATAAACCAATCCCCCATGGAATTTGGCGGAACAAGTAACGGATAAAATCGAGGACCAAAAGCTTACCTGTATCGATAAAGTCCTTTAATACCAACTCAGTATCAACGTGGTCACCAACAACAAAACAATCCAGTGAGTCATAATCTGGTTTAATGGCAACACATCATCAATACATGCTCTATAGTTTCAAGTCAAAAGAAATATGTTTTCTTTTTCATTTTCGCTTGCTGTAGGCTTTCCTCAAAGCCTTAAGCATTAAACCGCGTTTACTCTTTTTAAAACTTAAATTATAATTCTTTACCAAAATTTTTAATATTTTAATATGTTAAATTAGACATCTCCAGATTTACAACGACATATTATATGTCTCATTTGGAGTTGTATAACTCCGGTTATGTTTTTCGCAAAGTTTCTACAACAAACTGAATTTCCAGCAATAGGGTCGCGACTTCAAACATAAACTACGATCAATCCACTTATTCAATGGATCTGAAAATTTATAAGGTTGTATCCCTATGTGTTAGCTTCACATGGGTCTAAACCTCACTCATTTTGGATCTCTGTAGCTCGAGATATTGCGATTTTACTAAATTAGGTCACTGTTGTCTCAAGAAGTATTCGATTACTGCATTTTTCAGAAAGTAGTCGAATACTGCCCGAAAAGTATTCGAATAGTTCTTCAATAGAATGTAAAAACTGAGTTTTTAATGTATAATTGACCTCCAATGATCTCTCAAACTTGTTTAGTCATTTAATTAACATACCAACACGTTTTGAACACCAAAACAACTTCAAGACTCATCCTTTAACCTAAATCATACTTTCTATCATGAAGAACAAAGAAAAGGTTGAACTTTTTCACCTTTGAAGCTCTACACAAGAAGAACAAGATGATCTATGCCTTCAACAATGGAAAGAGCCCACTTTTACTCCATATGGCATAAACGAAAATCACTTAAGATGATATTTTTCTCTTTAAAACTCAAGACTTTAAGTTGTATCTATGGTATAGTGATGAAATGTTAACTATTGATGGATGTTCATGCTTGGTTCTTGAAAGAATGAAGAAAACCTATAGAGGAGAGGAATTTTCTGCCATGAGGAGTGTTGGTGGCTGACTTAGGTTAGTAATGAATGAGAAATATTATGTTTTTATAAGAAAATTAGGGTTTTTAGGCTTAGAGTAATGCCACTTATTACACTTAGAACACTCGATATTAGTTCTAATACTTTCATTAATTATTTTTCTACCAAACTTTAAATTCTTAACCTACTCATTTTTCTAGTAATTATCATATTTTTACATTAATTTTTCGAGACACTTTGCTAGTACGCATTTTCTACTACGAAATAGTTGGTATTAGTTTTGACATCACTGCTCATTATTTTTACCCAAAACTAGATATTATTAACCTAGATAGTTTTCTAGGAATATTCATATTTTTATTTCTATTTTTCGAGTTACTTCGCCGGTATCAATTTATACCTTGAAATACCCGGTGTTTGCATTTTCCTTCTACAAAGTGACTTAATATTAATTATCTTGCTCTTTCCATATTTATCCAAAGTCAATTATGAAATTATTTCTTAAATCATATTTAACTCATTAATTTCCTAATTTAGCGGTGTGGGTTCTTACATCAAGTAACCCCAACTGTCTGATGAGACTTTGGAACTGAGAGGGTTGCAAAGATTTACTAAATGTGTCTGTCAATTGATGTTTGGTTAAGATGGGAAGGAGATGAAGAATACCAGCCTGAATCTTTTCTCTAGTAAGATGACAATCTAACTCAATGTGTTTGCTTTTCTCATGAAATGTGAGATTGTGAGCCAAATATATGGCTGCTTGGTTATCACAGAAGACTGATGCAGGTTGAGAGGTGGGAATGTGAAGATCATGAAGTATGAATTGAAGCCATTGAAGTTCACAAGTGAGGTGTGCAAGGGCCCTGTATTCTGCCTCTGAAGAAGATCTAGAGACTGTGGTTTGTTTCTTTGATTTCTTGGATATTAGAGATGAACCCAGAAATATACAAAAACCAGAGATCGACCTTCGTATGTCAGGGCAACATGCCCAATCAGAATCTGCAAATGCTGAAATACGAAGATCATTTATGGCAGGAAAAAATAAACCTTTTGATGGGGACCCTTTTATGTAACGTAGAACATGACAAGCAGCTTTGTAAATAATGTCCATATGTTTCCTTAATTGCTGGACAACATGTGATATATCTGGATGAGTGGTGGTGAGATATAAAAGCCTTCCAATAATTCTGCGATATTCAAGAACATCAGGGTAAGGTGTTCATTGATGCTTATGAAGTTTTTGAGCTGGACCCAAAGGAGTGTAAGTAGGCTTGGCAGCTAAGAAGCCTGTGTCAGATAACAATTCAAGGGCATATTTTCTTTGGTTGATAATCATACCACATTTGGAACGGGCAATTTCCAGACCAAGAACAAATTTCAAAGAGCCTAAATACTTGATACTGAACTGATGATGAAGGGAAGATTTAACCATGAAAATTTCAGTTTGATCATTTCCAATTGAGACAATATCGTCTACGTAGACCAGCAAGGCAGTGAATGAACTTCCCTTATTCTTTATAAAAAGTGAAATAGTCAGCAAGAGATTGTGTGTACCCCAAATCAAGTAGTGCAGCTGTGAGTTTGGCATTCCACTGTTTACTAGCCTGTTTTAAACCATACAATGATTTTTGCAATTGGCAAACTTGTGAGGAAGAAGAGTTAAAACCTGGAAGAACTACTATGTAGACTTCTTCATTCAAGTCTCCATGAAGAAAGGCATTGTTCACATCTAGTTGTTCAATGTTCCAGTTTTGGGCAATTGCAACAGCAAGAAGTGTTCTTATTGTTGTGATTTTAACAACAGGTGAAAAGGTATCAAAATAGTCCATACCTTCCAATTGAGTGAAGCCTTTAGCTACTAATCTAGCTTTGTATCGGTCTATGGTTCCATCAGCTTTATGTTTGATTTTGTAGACCCATTTGCAATTAATAGGTTGTTTTTCAGCTGGTAAATCAACCAGAGTCCATGTTTTGTTTCTTTCTAAAGCCTGTAATTTATCATTCATGGCTTGCTGCCAATTTGGATTAGAATCAACTTGCTTGTATGTATAAGGTTCAGAATGGGATGAGATATTATGACAGAAAGAGGTATGAGAAGAAGAACATTGAGTATAAGATAATACTGATGATAAAGTGTAAGAAGGAGATTGAGAAATACCTGAGGATGTAGTGATTGTAGCATGTGCAGTAGGTAGATTGCAGTGAAGATCTTTGAGGTAATGTGGTGGATTTCTCATTTGAGTTGATCTCCTTGGAGAATTTTGTATCTGGGTATTGTTATTTGCAGGAAAAGGATGATGTTGAATGGTTATATTAGAAATTGGATTTTGATGCTAAGGTAAATTTGGTTTTGTTAAACAAGGTATGTCATCATCATATGGGTTGTCTTTGATGGGGGAAAGTAGTGGAATGTGATGATCCTTGTTGATATGATTGGAAAAAGGGGAAACAGATTCATAAAAGACAACATTTCTGGAAACAAAGGTATTATGAGTAGCAAGATCATATAAAAGGTAGCCCTTAGTTCCATCTTTATAACCAAGAAAGATGGTTTTTCTAGCTCTAGGCTGAAATTTTGTACGGTTAGCAGAAAGAGTAGAAGCATAACAAAGGCATCCAAAGACTTTAAGATGAATTAACAAAGGAGGTTTATTATGTTAAAATTCATATGGGGTTTTGTTTTTGAGATTTGGAGTGGGTAATCTGTTTATAATATGAACCGCATGTTTGATGTAGTATGTCCAGAAAGTAAGGGGGATTTTTGATTGAAATAAAAGGGATCTAGCTACATTCAGAATGTGTTGATGTTTTCTTTCAACAACACCATTCTGTTGTGGGGATTCAACACAAGATGTTTGATGCACAATACCCTTTTCTTTGAAGAAATTGGACATCAGAAATTATGGTCCATTATCACTGCGAACAACTTTTATTGTGCTTTGAAATTAGTTTTCAATAAGTTTAACAAAGTTCTGAATATGGCTATGAGTTTCAGATTTGTTTTTCATTAATATGATCCAACAGAATCATGAATAATCATCAATTAAAGTTAGAAAATATCGATGACCAGAAAGAGAAGTTACACTATAAGGACCTCAGATATCTGCATGTATTAAATCAAAAAACTGAGAAGATACAGAAGAGCTAAGAGGAAAGGGTAATTTTCTCTGTTTAGCAAAGTGACAAGTATCACATGGAATAACAATATGACTTTTGATAAAAGGAAAAAAGATTACAAATGGTTTGCATAACAGGTTGAGAACAGTGACCAAGTCTAAAATGCCATAGAGATTGGCTTGTGATATTATTCACATTATTGCATTGACTGGTATTTATAGGATTTCCAGGAGTTTCTTGATTGAGCACATACAATCCACCCACTTATTTAGCTGAACCAATCATCCTCTGGTTGATAGGCTGCATAATATGACCGATAGATTCATTAAAAATGATGGAGCATTTTAAATCATGTAGTAATCTGGTAATTGATATAAGATTTATTTTAAATGATTCAACATAAAGAACATAAGTAAATTTAAGTAAATTTGATACATGAACAACTCCAGATTGAAAGGCTTGAATCTGTGAACCATATGGTAAATTTATGGAAACCGGTTTAATGGGTTTAATCGAGGTAAAAATACTAGAATTGTCAGAAATGTGGTTAGTAGCTCCAGTGTCCAATATCCATTGAACATTGAAATTACCTGTTTGTGGAGGGTTGGTATTGATTATATTGGTATGTACCGCATTTAAGGCATGGTTAGAACTTATTATGGCATTGGAATTGATCTTTGTATGCTACAACATATCCAGAAGGCTGTCATATTGCTCTTTAGAAAAGGTATAGCCTTGATCATGAGGCTTTTAATTCTATTCTTCAAAGAATTAATCAAAGCCTTCATCATTTTCTTCTTGAGTAACTGCATTTACCTTGTGAGAAGAATTTTGACTGTAACAAGGTGTATATCCATGTTTCTTGTAACAAGTATCAAAAGTGTGATTGGTTCTGCCACAATGAGTGCAGATCTTAGCAGTGTTTCCACGCCCTCTTCCAATAAAACCATGACCTCTTCCAGTAAAGCACGACCTCTTGATAATTGATGAGTTCCTCGTGCATATTGATGAGTGGTGACATTCAACAGAGTTTTAGCTTCATCTCCAACTTCATTGTCAGCATTGTCTGTATTTAACTGATGTTCCTGCTGAATAATCAGTGAGAAAACTTGATTCATACCTGGCAAAGGTTGCATAAGCATTATTTGGGATCTTGCTTGTGCATATCTCTCATTGAGACCCCTCAAAAGAAACGAATAATGTGATCCCTTTCTTTAGTTGCTTGTATTCGAACTAATGCTCCACAAGAGCAATTGAAGGAGGGTTCAAGGCTATCAAGTTCGTCCCACAAGATTTTTAATTGAGTAAAATATTCTGATACTGACCTTGCTCCTTGCTGTAATCAAAATATATCTTCTTGAAGATCTGCTATATGGAAAGTATCTGATTGAGAAAATCTTTCAAAGAACAAATTGAGCTATTATCTCTGTGATTGAATGGCTGATCCAAGAAAGGACCATCATGTTGCACTGTTCCCATGCATAATGCAAAGGATCTGTCTGGGCTGGAATGGGAATGCTGCCATCTACAAAACCAAGTTTGTTTTTGGATCGAAGTGCTCTTGTCATCGTTCGAAGCCAAGAATGGTAATTCTTACCATTGAGAAGGGTGGGAACTAGAACCAATGAGGGGTTCTCATTTGAGTGAAGAAAGAAAGGACTCATTTGATTATCTGGTGCTAATGTTGAGCTCTGGTTCGCCATTATAGCTGACAGAGAAGATGATGGAGACTTGAAAAAAATCGATTAGCGAATACCATAGCTCATATGAGCTCTGATACCATGTTACCAAAGAAAGAAAGAACAGAGAAAGAAAGGGAAAGAACAGAGAAAGAAAGGGAAAGAACGAAAGTATTCTGCATTATTTTCTCAATGAATTGACTGATACAATACAGAGAAAATAACTATATATGGTACATTGACATAACTGTCAAAACAGAAGCGAGAAATTAACTAACACATAGTTGAGCTAATGGACTAACTATGGTTAAGCTAAACTAACTGATATGATAATAGTACTCATTTTACCTTTCCCTTTATAATAATTAATGTCACATGGTTCCTAACAAGTCTGGAGGATGTGCTGCAATGGTACGAATTTTAGTTCCTTTGGCATTGGTGATTTCAAAGAGTGGATTGAGGAGAACTTAAGTAGAAAGAACTCTAATAAGGATTGAAGAAGATTCTTTGGGGATATGATTTGGTTGATATGACAGGAAAGAATCAATTTTATCTTCAATGATTCTAGGAAATATCCCATGGAGGTGGTTTATCAAGCTTCTAATTTTGTACAGAATTTGGTAGTGTCAGACAACACATTGTTGAAAGATGGTCTTCATCCTGAGATTATGAAAGAAGTGATTACTCAATGGAAACCCCCTCCTCCTAATTTGATCAAAATTAATTCGGATGGTTCATGTTTTAACAAAGGAACTAGAATTAGTTGTGGGGGTGTAATTAGAAATTGTGCTGGAGAATGAATTTCTGGCTTCTCAAAAAGACTTGGTTGTGGTAATGTGTTGATCTGAAATTTGGGAAATTATAATTGGTTTGGAGTGGGCTTGGAAAATGGGTTACCAGCAGGTGATCCATGAAACAGACTCCATGGAAGCTCTAAAAGTGATTCAGGGTGGATGTATTGAGTCTCACCCCTGCTTTGTTCTTGTTCTCAGAATCAAGAAGATACTTGAAAAGAATTGGAAGGTAGAAATATCTCATACTCACAGGGAAGGTAACAAGGTCGCTGATTGCTTGGCTTGTCAAGCTTCTAGAACTGATTAGAACACTGTCTGGTATGGATCTCCTCCTGGTAGATGCAGAGACCTTTTATTAAGGGATTGTATGGGTGATGGGGAACCCAGAATTTTGAGTAGCTAGTTTGTTTTGTTTGCTTTCTTTCATACTTATACAAAAAAAATACTCACTCTTGTAAGTATTAAATTTTTTACTTTATAGATGGTTTACGTAAAAAGGAAGACTAAGTTCTGGTGGCCTGGGATGAAGAAGGATGTTGCTGAGTATGTATCAAGGTGCTTAACTGGTCAGAAAGTCAAGATAGAACATCAGAAACCTGCTGGTTTACTGCAGCCATTGGATATACCAGAAAGAAATGGGAGAGCATCTCTATGGATTTCGTTGTTGGTTTGCCTCGGACTCAGGCTGGTTACAATTCAATTTGGGTTATAGTGGACAGGCTTACGAAGTCTGCCCATTTTCTGCCAATACGAGTGGATTTCACCACGGAGAGGTTAGCAAAGTTGTATGTAAATGAGATTGTGAGGCTCCATGGGATACCGATTAGTATTGTCAGCAATCGGGACCCGAAGTTTACTTCATGCTTTTGGGGAGCTTTGCAGCAGGCTTTTGGCACTCAGCTCAGGCTGAGCACTGTGTATCACCCACAGACTGATGGTCAGACTGAGAGGACCATACAGACACTTGAGGATATGCTGAGAGCTTGCACATTGGAGCAGGGTACTGCTTGGGACATATATTTTTTATTGGTGGAATTTTCATATAATAACAGTTTTCATTCCAGTCTGGGCATGGCGCCGTATAAGCTTTGTATGGGCGGAGATGTCATACTCCTACTTGGTGGACAGAGGTAGGTGACAAAGAGAGATTTGGGCCGGATTTTGTGCAAGAAACTACCGTACAGATTGAAATGATCAGAGAAAAGCTTAAACAGGCACAGAGTCGGCAGAAAAGTTGCTATGATAATAAGCACAGACCGTTAGAATTTGAAGAAGGTGACCATGTATTTGTGAGGTTGTCTTCGGTCACAGGAGTTGGCCGTGCCTTGGGTGTGAGGAAGCTGAGTCCTCGTTTCATTGGGTCGTATCAGATTATGAAAAGAGTAGGATATGGTGGCATATCAGCTTGCCTTGCCCCCTCAATTGTCTAATTTACATGATGTCTTCTGTAATGTCCCACATCGGATGGAGAGGGGAACGAAACATGCCTTATATAAGGGTGTGGATACCTTTCCTTGTAGGAGGCCTTTTGGGGGTAACCCGAAACGTAAAACCGTGAGCTCGACGGTGCTTGTGCGCGGGGCAAAGGGGACAATATCCTGCTACAGGGTTTGAGGCTGTTACATTTGTATCAGAGCCTGGCCCTGGACCGGTGTGTACAGCGGGGACGCTGTATTCCCAGTGAGGGAGGATGTAATATCCCACATCGGTTGGAGAGGGGAACGAAGCATGCCTTATATAAGGGTGTGGATACCTTTCCTTGTAGGAGGCCTTTTGGGGGTAACCCGAAACGTAAAACCGTGAGCTCGACGATGCTTGTGCGCGGGGCAAAGCAGACAATATCCTGCTACAGGGTTTGGGGCTGTTACATCTTCCATGTGTCGCAGTTGCGGCGGTATGTTCCGGATGAATCACACGTGGTGATACCGGATGATATTGAAATACGGGAGAACTTTAAAACTCCCATTGGTCCCATTGAGATACTTGACCGCAGCGAAAAGAGGCTGAGAAGTAAAATTATTCCCATGTTGAAGATTAAGTGAGAAGGTCGCATACTTGAGGAGGCTACATGGGAGCGGGAGGATGAGATTCTCCGGTTGTATCCTGAGTTAGCGGACAAGCATGATTTAATTTTGCGAACAAAATTTCTAAAAGGTGGGGTGAATATAACACCTCGTATTTCTAAATATATATTGATATGTTATGATATTGATTAAAAGGGTAGGATTAGTGAAAATCCGAGAATTTAGGTCAAAATACGTAAAAAGGGCAAAATGGTAATTTACCAAAATGAAAAATTGAGTAGAAGGTCTCAAATGATAAAAAATAAGGTCGGAAATAGATTCAAAACGAAAAATCGAGTTGATAGGCAAGTTTCGGAAATTTTGGTGAATAATGATTTTTTCGGTGTAAAATACAGCGGTATAATTGTACCGATAAGCGTGAAATTTTGATTAGTATTTTTAGGAAACAAAAATATGACGCGAACGATAAAAATACGTAGGTTATGAATTTGTGGTTTAAATTAGGTGAATTATTAAAGTTAATTTGCATGTGGGACCCACCTAAGGGTTAAGTCACTTAAGTGACCCTTCCATTTCAAAATTCTGAACATTCTCTCTCCTCATTCTCTTTCTCTCCCGCATGTGTGTGTGTCTTCTCTATTTTTAGGGCATTTGAAGCTTTGATTTCTAACTTCATTTTCTAGCCACTTTTAGCCAAAATTTCCAACTACAAAGTTGTTCCCCACACTCTTGTGAATGACTTTCATGTAGAGTGCATCTTGTGGGGAGCATTGTGGAGGGAGAAAATCCCCTCACACAGCCGCGGTTGTGGAAGGTTCTTGGGGAATTTTTGGGTTTTTTTTTGTGTTGAACCATTTCTTGGAGTTCATCCCCTTGGATCCTAGGAAGCTATTGGTGGTAAGGTTTCTCACTCTCACTTTGTTTTCAATGAGATCATAATATTGATGAGGGTTTTGAAATTGTAAGTTGAGTGATGATAGTTAGGAGCTTTAAATGGTATGTCTCTTTTGGAATTAAATGCTTAGAATGATAACTGATGAGGATTGATGCAATAAAATTTATGGTGATGTGGGAATTTTAACTTAGGCAAATTTTGTGTTGAGTTTTCAAGACTTTATGAAATTGGTATGTGATATAATTGAACAATTGGATTATGGAGCATTGGTATAGGTTAATAATAGGATTATATGATGAGTATAAGTGTTGAATTGGATTGAGAACCTTGTGGGGTGTTTCCTTGTGAAATTCGAACTATAGAGTGAAAGTAAGGAAAATTGATTTGGAATTATGGTTTAGTTAATGGTTGAAGTGTT
Source organism: Gastrolobium bilobum (assembly GCF_033153095.1). Classification (NCBI taxonomy): domain Eukaryota; kingdom Viridiplantae; phylum Streptophyta; class Magnoliopsida; order Fabales; family Fabaceae; genus Gastrolobium; species Gastrolobium bilobum. The sequence continues at coordinate 9,323 of NW_026895530.1, read as the reverse complement.
AGTGAGTAAATTGATGAGTAATGAGATTGCTATAGATGAATTTAATGAAGTTGACCATTGGGTCTTGAGGGTTAGGTTTAAATTGTATTATTTTGAAATTGTGTGAATTCTTGAAATTGAATGAATTGTGCATGGATTGATGGTCAATCTTGTTGATCAATATAGGTTGCCTCACACGGACGCGATAGTGGAGGATTGAACTTGGAGCGTACGTTTTGGAACAATACTCTTGGAGTTAAGGTAAACCTTTGGAACTTGGGTTTATCCTTTGTGTGTTCCACCACACCTAGTGTAAGGTTGTGGTTGGATTATGTGTTTTTGGCATTGTGTGCTTATGTACCTTCATGCATTATTGCTTGTTTGTGTGTGAAATGTTGTGGTCTCTGGCCAGTAGATGTGTGTTGGTTTGGACTTCCGCTGGAGATATCCTTTGGGATTCCGGTCGGGTTATTGCCGTGGGGCCGACTCTGGGAGCGGTACCAGGATGATCCAAACGTGGGACTTTCGCTGGATAGGGCTCATGAGGAGTTCCAGTTGGGTTTTGCCATGGGGTCCTTGAATGGAATCCTAATGTGGATGTTCTTGGATTTGTCCTCAGTTGTTTGTGATATTGTATGTCATGCATTTTTACATAATGTTTAATTGTGCACATTGAGTGAGCCATGGGGTGGAGTGATCCTCTAGTACCCTTGGTTTACTGAGATATATTTATATATCTCACCCCGTGTTTGGGGGACATCATTTCAGGATATAGCAAGCAGGGAGGAGCTTCGGGCAAGAGGCCCGCTTAGTGGAGGATTTATATCATGAGGTGCATTTGGATTGCATGACATTTTGGAGGAGTTTAATTGATGCACATAGTATGATGTTAGCATTTTGGACTTAGACCATGAACATATTGCATGTTGAGTTTTCCATGCTTTTGTAGTGTTCATGATTAGATTCTAAGTCTTTTGTATTTGATTTACATTATGCCTCTTGTTTATATTTGTATTTTGAGTGAGCATGGGACTTGTCCATGGCCACCTATGTTGTATTTGAGGCATTGGAAAACTTGTGTTGTAAATAGACCATTTGATGTGTAAAATGGCTATGATATTGAGAATATTGTAAATGATGCATTGATTAATGAATATGCATGATGGAAGGGCCTAGAGCCTACATTAGGACTTATGTAAGGTGTATATGAAGTATCAAGGTGTTAGGAGTAAGCTATATCGCTCATTATGGGTCTTTAAAGCTGTCATCTGTCATTTTTACTCCAGAGTAATCGATTACCTTTCATTGGTAATCGATTACCTGAAACAGAGGACGAAAATTTGAGCCACTGTGATCAAAGTAATTGATTACCTGAAAACAGGGGAGCCCAAATTGAGTTACTGACTTCTACAGTAACCTTTGGTAATCGATTACCTTAAGCATGGTAATCGATTACCACTGTGTTAAATTTTGAAAATGTGTTTTATAAAAGCTAAAATCAATGGTATTGCTTAGATATATGATAATTAGTATGTTTTATGCTTCCGCAAGTTTTGCATTTACAATTACGGAGTTGTCTGGATTAGTTACGGAAATGGTTAATTGTTTAACAATGCGGATTTAATAAAAGAAAAAGTTTGCCGTAATTTAATTAACTCAATTACTGTGATTGTAACTGCGCTTAATACCATATGTAATGATAACATCTCTGGTACGTAACAGGATGTTACAATGGGGAACCCAGAATTTTGAGTAGCTAGTTTGTTTTGTTTGCTTTCTTTCATACTTATACAAAAAAAATACTCACTCCTGTAAGTATTAAATTTCTTACTTTATAGATGGTTTACGTAAAAAGGAATATAAGGACTAATTTTTGTACAATTACACAAACGAGATTACATTGTTTTTTTTAAATTTAAACTATTAAATCGAGCTCACTATTGTTTTTTTCATCAAAATCTCCATTCTCCCTCCTTCGCTCACAGTTTGATTTTTGGAATTATTGCCGTTAAAATGGTACGCTGGTCCTAAACATATTAATTGAAGAGTAAATACTCTTTTCGGTCCTCAGTAAATTTACGATGCCCGCTTTAGTCCCTAGCAAATAAAAAGGCTATTCGTGGTCCCTAAGAAATTCAAAGTGAACTCATTTTAGTCCTTTTAAGAAACTAATATGAGTCTTTTTTGAATTTGTGAGGGACCACAATTTCAACTAAATGGGTTCATTTTGAATTTCTTAGGACCTCGAATAGCCTTTTTATTTGCTAGGAACTAAAGTGGGTATTGTGAAATTTGCTGAGAACCAAAAAAAATATTTACTCTTAATTGAATAATGATTTAAATTTCTTTGGACCATCGTTATCTCTATATCAATTAATGATAAACATTAGTGGGAAAAAATTGATATATTAATATTTTAATAAAAAATCGTAAAAATATAATTATTTTGAACTAATTTATGAATTTATTACATTGAGTGCCAAGCCGAAAGCAATCTCACCCAAATTGAATGAAATAACTTGAGAAATCTCGCCCAAATGAGGCGAGACTCAGAACATAAAAACAACCTTTTATTCGCACAATAAAACTACAAGCACCGAAAGATTTCACCCACTACCCAATAGTTCCATACTTCCATTATATTTAAGGTTCTGTCAGATTGCTGAACTCTGTTGGCCTCCTGCATGTGCATTATGGAATCACTAGTTGAGTTGGTTTGGTCACGGGAAGGTGAATAATCTTTTTTTGTAACAAATTTGATTGAATATTGCTAATTAAATATCAAATACCACGTTGGATTGTGTACCGTTGGAATCTATAAGCCCACTATGTTCCCTTTAGGGATGAGTCAATGTATGGATGATACCCTTAGCACAGGTACAGACCAAGCTAAGGGGTATAGTGCCAAGTACAAGCAAAGTAATCAATGGATAAGCTAGGGTGATAAAATGACTCTAAGGAAATGGACAATATAACGATACATAAGATGCTCTAGGTGGTGCCCTTGGAAACTATTTATTAGGGAAGATTGTGCTTACCGGGTGAAGGTTGGTGGGGAGAAGGACAACTCTCCTTGGGGCCTTATGCCGATGGCAGTGTTGGGCGTGACAGGCGCTGCCATCGTAGCAGCGTTGTTCCTTCTACGTCTGGCGGTGTCAGAATAGGTCCCAGGGGGACATTTTCCTCTTAAGGCATTTGGGCGACCGCTTTCGGGAGTTGAGGTCCCTAGGTGGGAAACTTTGGTGTTTAGCCTTGGGAAGCTACCACATTGGGGGGTACGCGTCGCCCCAGCTGGTAGGGCTGACGTGGATGCTTGGTAGGTGCTGGGCCTTGACTATTGGGCCTGACTCTTGTTGGGCCATCCGGAACAGGAGCCCCCCAGCTTGGTAGCATGTGTAGGTTGGTGCCAAGGTAGTCAATTGGACAACGCCTTGCTTGGCGATACGAAAGTACTGGGCGTGAGTCGTTCGGCGATCTTGGTAACCAGTGTAGGTTGGTGCCAAGGCAGGCATCTTGACGACGCCTTGTTTGGCGATACGAAAGTTTTTGGGTGTGGGTCGTTCCTTCTGATGACAACTGTAACGTGCTCGTGGTTTGGCGGTGATTGGGTGAGGATTTTTCGAAAAAGGCTGCCACTTCTGGCATTCTCGGGTGGATTTTCGGTTTTTGAGGAGCCGTCATGATGAGTTTTTCCATCATTGCCATTTATTGCAGGTATCAAAGCGTCATGAGGCACGACGCATTAATGCGACGTGATAGGTGACTTGTCCTCTTGAAGTGACCACTTTGTCCCTCATCTCAACCGGCCATTGCACGATGACTGTGTCATCTTACGGTTGAGTGAAGAGGGCTTACACGTGTACGTATGTGACCTTCCTCTTCCTTTTTCTATATAAAAGGGGGGAGACCCCTCGTTGGGGCCTTTCCTTTCACGAATCATACACTGTTGTGCTTCTGCCCTTCTGCTTGTTTCCTATCCTCAGTTCCGTGTGATAGTGCCGGTCTTTTCTCTCTTATTTTCTGCAATTTCCCAGGTATAGTGCTTCTTCCGTCATCGTTTCATTTCTTTGTTTCTGGTTTCCTTCTACTCCTTTTTCTGTTGCGTCGATGGTTAGGTTTATAGAACCCATCCCTGGTCTCATACTTCCTGAGCCGGAAGTAGAAATTAAAGGAGAGGAGTTTGATGAAGCCTTTGAGGCACTGGGAGATAGTGTGGTGGGGCCAGCAATGCGGGAATATCTTGCTAGTTGCGCTCCAAGTCGTCCTTTGATTCCTGGGGTTGAGAAATTGCCTCATGGCAAAGTACCCGAACTTCTGGGTTTTAGTGAAGAGGAGATTCAAAATCTCCTTCTCGAAAGAGCTTTAGGGCTTGTCCTCCCGTATGTCGGTGAGGCGTCATGTTCCAAACCGCATAATGGACGCCATGAAGTGGTTGGAGAGGGAAGTTCCAGATCTGGCGGACGTTCGTCTGCAAGGTCTAGGAGACGGCGGTCAGGAGGATCAGTCGAGGGGGCCAACCTTCGTTCTTCACGGAGGAATTATTCTAGGCCTTCTGGTCGTTCGCGCAATCCGAGGATTGCTTCACGACGCCGCGTTTTGCGGCATTCTGAGCTTGGAGTTTGATGGCTTATTCGACCCGTATCCAACATCAATCGCCAACGACAAAACCGTCCTTTAGAGTATTATTTCAGCCCTTGCCCTTCTTCCATTGCCCTTCGCACATCTCATGGTCAAATTCCCCTCATTCCCCACACTTTCCATCGTCGCATGTATGATGAGTCCACAGAGAACCGTTTAGGTAGATACCACCCAGAGGGTGGTCGCCTTATAAGGGATGGCGTGTGGGACGCCATTTTTGAAGACATAGGACTTTATAAGATACCGCCTGCCTGGTGGCCTTCTAACCTGAGCTATTCAGATTTTTATTCTTCAAGTTCTTCAGACACCTCGGATTCTGTTGGTGAGTTACCTGTGTTTTGCACTTTCTTTTTCGTTGTGTTTGGCGTGGGGGGTGTTGGTAAGGCGAGGTGGGGTATCCAGTTTCCCTTCGCAGTGATCTTCTGCCGTCGGTGAAGTTTTGAGGATTGATTGTGTGTTTGTCGCTCTCAGGTAGGATTCTGAAGACTTCGTGACTTATGGCGGTTGTTCATTCAAATGACGGTCTTGAGGCGAATAATTGGGTAGACTCGGCGGTGGCTACTACTTCTTCAAGTTATGCTGACGGGATATCCTGCGCCGCCACTATAAATCTGAAACTAGCTTCACCATTACTGAAAATAGTACAAACGAGGCGAAGTGGCAACCGTTCGCGGTCAGTGCTGATCGCCGGGTTTGTGACGCGCCTAGCATGGCGGCCAGATCTCGATGGCGGTTTATGGTGTACAAGACTCATTTTACTGATCAGAAAGTGAGGTTTCTGCTGTCCGACTTTGAGATGGAGATGTTATCCAATTTACAGGTCGCGCCATCACAACTGCATCCTAACGCTTGGGCATTTGTTAGAGTTTTTGAGAGCATATGCAAGTACTTTGGTTGGCCCTATTCCGTACGATCATTCTTCTACTATTTTCAAGTGTCTCCGTCCAAGAAGAAGCTTGGCTGGGTTTCATTAAAGGCGGGAAATGTTATTGGATCACTATTTGCTCAGTATGCCAATTCGTATAAGAACTGGACACGCACTTTCTTGTGGATTGAACCTGTCTTGGGCGTGGGTGAACTTCCTTTTTTTGTTGATCAGTCGAGTAGGGAGTGTTGGTTTCCCCTATATTGGACTAAGATTCATTACGAGATGCCAGCTGGTCAGCATTCGTTTTCTCTAGGGGCCTTGTCACCTGAGGAGGTACAGGTGATCGATTGGTTTGTGGAGGTAAAGGGAGGTCTTGACCGGTGTCCCACGAAGTAGGTGTTGTGCCATGGAGGTGTGGTGGCGTTCCGTGTTGTTTTTCGTTTGTGATGATCTAGACTGTTTTTTCTTGCGTTTATTTTTGTCAAAGTGTTTTGTGCTAACTTTATCTTTATTGCTTGTAGTTGGAAACATGGCGGCAGAGGCGTTGAAGCTTGCACGTGAGGCGGCTGCTAAACTGAAGGGCCAGCAGGGCGTGGCTCCTCAACCTCAGCTGAACCCTCCTTCGAAGAGGACAGGCCTGGATAAGGGAAAGGATAAAGAGATCAGGGCTAAGAAGAAGAAAATTCATTCTGCTGTTGACATTCCTGCTGGGGAATTGGAGAAACGAGCCAACCGCTCGATCATTAAGGAGCCCACTGGCGTGGCGGGCAACTCTTTCGCCAGCGATTCAACGCTAGGATCTGGATCACCGGCCCTTGAGGGGTCCGGGTTGAAATGGGGTGCGGATGCAAGTTTGACACCCTCCCAAGCTTTCAAGGTAGCACGCCACGAATCATCTGGGGGTGGGCAGTTTCATGATGGCGCCTGTGAAAGTGACCAGGCTATCGACCATGCTTCTGGCGACGAAGAGGGCGACCATCCTCGCATGACGTCTGAGACTGAAGGTTCTCCTCTTGTTTTTCCAGAAATTCCCGTGAGTAGGGCTCTCAGCTTGTCGGAGAGGGATCTTGTTAAGGGATTTCCCAACGTTGGGCGGCCTAAGATGGCGGTTCCTGAGCGTCTTGATCGCCAGTAACTTATGAATTGTACTCAGGTGGTTATTGGCCGCATCTTGGGGATGCAGGAGATCGCCCTTGCTATTGACGAACGGTGTTCCTGTTGGACGTTTAGCAAGTGCACTAGTCGTACAAGTATTAAAATGATGAGTAAAGATCGTTCCCACGAGGAATTGTGTTCAAGCACCAATAAACCATAGAAAACTAATTTGAATCATATAAGAATTTGTAAAAGTCATGAATAATTTGTCACCAGAAAATTGATTGTAAGTAATTTGACACAAAATAAATATGGATTAAGAATTAATAAAACAACAAGTAGTCAGAAAACAACTTTCCTACATAATAACCCATGTAAAAACTGATCATATGATGAATTCTTTTCCATGTGATGTTAATCAACCTTTTACTTATCATCAAGATGTAATCCCTTACTACCCTGATAGATACATTAATCAGAAACCCCAATCCCTTGGTGATCTCTTTCTTAATACATGCATGAAATACTAAAGTCTTAAGATTACATCAGAACTCTAGCATCAATCCCTTGAGTACTAGAATTTTGATGTTGAGATTATCAGATACAGAAGTCATATAAACATCCCTGTTCTACCTTACTTTCTTGATAGAAATAATTAAATCAGAAAATCTCAAATCAACACATGAAAAATACTTCATCATATTAATCAGATCAACATAATATTATCATGGAGTTTTATTGCATTCAAACTACAAAGACTCTACTCAGACATGACTAAAGAATAGACAAGCGAAGAAGAATCAAACTTCATTTCCATGTTGACAGTCTTCAATCTCAAAACTATTACAAAGAAATCCTAATACAAAAACTAAAACACTAAGAGAATTTAGAGAGAAGTCAGACTAAAGTTTAAGAGAGAGAGAGAAAATTCCAGATCCTTTTCTAAGTGTGAAGGCTTTTCCTTTTATAGTGTTACAATTAAAAACAGAAAACTGATGTGGGCGCTAAAACGTCCATAAGTGACCGTTTTAGCGTCCATGCTTTACGTATGCTCAACTGCTTTTAACTGACAAAAACGCTAAAACGTTAAGGAATGACCGTTTTAGCGTCCAAACTTGGTGGATGCTCAACTGACTTTAACTGACTCCAACGCTAAAACTCTTGATTTGGACGTTTTAGCGGTGGAGACCAGAGTCCTTTTTCAACTTCAAGGCACTAAAACGCTTATTGCAGGCCGTTTTAGCGCCCAAGACCAGCAATTTTCCATCTTCTAAGTGCAGCAGCGCGCTAAAACGCTCTGTGTGGGCGTTTTAGCGCTCATCACCAGCAAGTTTTGGCCTCTTCCTGTAGCAGGACGCTAAAACGCTCAGTGTGGACGTTTTAGCGCTCAACACTTAGGCAATTTTTCTCCTCTTGAGCTTCAGAATCTTCTTCCTTCTCCAGTTGCCTTTCAAGCTTGCTTTTCCTACAAGAATCATACAAATTTCCAATAAAGCTCTTGAACTTGTAATTGAGGACATCTTAGGACATTAACCTTGTTTTTCATCATTTAATCACACAATTTGATCCTAATTCCTGCTAAAAACCATGATGAAGTAAGGGTTCATCACAATTCCCAGATTTGAATATTGCTGTCCTCAGCAATAACTTTAAAGACAGAGAAAGACTTGAGATTCTTTACACATGAAATTTATGAGGTTGGATTGAAATATGACAGATCAACTTTCCAAGATACAATCTAACAACCCAGCAATCTATCTTTTACTATGACTTGCTTAACCTCATCACATGACTTTCAACAGATCAGTAAGATGAAATGCAGAGACCTTCAACACAAAACACCCCCTCACTCGGAACTTCTCAAAAATTGTGAGAATAAACTCTCTTGCACTCTAGTGTCTAAGGGTGTACTCATCACGCCATCTCCACTGCACTCAAACTACTATAAGCTTGCCCATCTTCTCACTCTCCATAGTGACAGTGATTCATAAGCAGAACAAAAGAGGCTTTGGTGGTATGACTTGACTAGGGATAGGATTCTGTATAGGAGAAGGAAAATGGCTTGGCACGTAGTTGGCTAAAGGTAGGATTTGATGTTGCAGAAGGTTAAATAGATGAAACAGATTCAGATAAGAGGATGATCACTATTGAATTTATCTATGTACTCCTTAATCCTTCTCATTCTCTTCTTCCTTTTCATTTACTCTTTTCACCACCTTTTCTACAACTTTTCTTTTTCTTGAACTTCCTTCCTCCTTTTTCTTCCAACTTTCAACACTTTGTGTTGTTTTGATTTCCCTTTTTTCTCATTTCCTTTTTCTTTTCCTTTTCTAAACTAAGAACTTTGTGCCTTTACTTCCTTTTTCCTTTTCATTCTTCTTTTTCTCCAAATTTCCAACACTTAACACTTAATATTTTTATTCATTGCAGAAACACCTTTCTCCAACAGAGCTTTCATCCTTTACCCCTTATCTGAACACATAATCTGAAAACTTAGGATCTGGAATAAGTGCAGGGCTCTTAGTTTTATCACAACAAGTTTAGACTTAAGGCTTCCATGCAATAAGAAAATTTGGTTCAAAAGAAAAATGCCTCAATAAACTCTACTTTACAAACCATGAACTATTTCAAGTTAGAAACAGGGCAAGTTCTAGAGTTACTCATACAATGAAGTGCTCTCTGAACAAAATTTTTTTTGTATAGGCTCTATGTCTCACAGTTCAGAGTGCATGCTTGAATTCCT